>NC_053027.1:424353565-424376023 GCF_003073215.2 Triticum urartu
CATCAACACACCATTTGTTACTTCTTGGAGAGTGGTGTCTCCTAGATTGGCTAGGTGTCACTTGGGAGCCTCCGACAAATATTGTGGATTTGAACCAAGGAGCTTGTAAGGGCAAGGAGATCGCCTACTTCATGAAGATCTACCGCTAGTGAGGCAAGTCCTTCGTGGGCGATGGCCATGATGGGATAGACAAGGTTGCTTCTTCGTGGACCCTTCGTGGGTGGAGCCCTCCGTGGACTTGCGCAACCGTTACCCTTTGTGGGTTGAAGTCTCCATCAACGTGGATGTACGATAGCACCACCTATCGGAACCACGACAAAAACATCCGTGTCTCCAATTGCATTTGAATTCTCCAAACCCTTCCCTTTACATTGTTGCAAGTTGCATGCTTTACTTTCCGCTGCTCATAGACTCTTTGCATGCTTGCTTGAATTGTGTTAAGATTGCTTGACTTGTGCTAAGATAGCTAAAATCTGCCAAGAACTAAAATTGGGAAAAGGATAGATTTTTAATTGGTCTAGTAGTCTAATCACCCCCCTCTAGACATACTTTCGATCCTACAAGTGGTATCAGAGCTTTGGAATCCATTTGCTTTGATTTCCATAGCTTTTGGTGGTCATAGCCTTGGTTTCACAACCTAGGAGAGTATGGCGTCTAGCGAGGGAAATTATCACCGTAGAGGTCCATACTTTGATGGTACTAATTTTGCTAGTTGGAAGCGTAAGATGAAAATGCATATTCTTGGACATAACCCCGCCGTTTGGGCTATTGTGTGTGTTGGCTTGCAAGGTGAATTCTTTGATGGGAGAGAACCTAATCGTGAAGCTACCGCGGATGAGTTGAAGATGCTACAATATAATGCTCAAGCTTGTGATATCCTCTTCAACGGATTGTGCCCCGAAGACTTCAACAAAATCACCCGTCTTGAGAATGCAAAGGAAATTTGGGATACTTTGATTGATATGCACGAAGGTACAGACTCCATCAAGGAATCCAAGTTGGATGTGCTTCAAAGTCAACTTGACAAGTTCAAAATGAAGGATGGTGAAGGTGTCACTGAAATGTACTCCATGCTTGCTCTTATCACAAATGAGATTGCCGGCTTAGGAAGTGAAGAGATGACCGACAAATTCATCATCAAGAAGATCATAAGTGCCTTGGATGGAAAATATGATACCGTATGCACATTGATCCAAATGATGCCAAATTACAAAGATCTCAAGCCAACGGAAGTCATTGGAAGAATTGTTGCTCATGAGATGTCACTCAAGGATAAGGAGGAGCTCCATAACAAGTCAAGTGGTGCTTACAAAGCCTCATGTGAAGCTCCCACATCATCAAGTGAGAAACAAACCTTTAATGAAGAATTGAGCTTAATGGTGAAGAACTTCAACAAGTTCTACAAGAATAGAAGCAAAGAGAGAAGTTCCAAGTCAAGGTCCTACAATGACAAAAGATCTTCTAGTCGAGAGCGAAACTGCTACAATTGTGGAAGACCCGGACACTATTCCAATGAGTGTACGACACCCCACAAGAGAAGAGAAGATTCTGCCAAAAGAAGAAGTAGAAGAGAAGAATCACCATCAAGGGAGAGAAGGAGTAGGGATGATCGATATGAACGATGACACCCTCGGAGAAGCAAGGATTCGAAAAGGAAGGACTAGTCATCAAGGAGCTACACAAAACGAAGACATCAAGCTCATGTTGGTGAATGGGTATCCGGCTCCGACTCCGACAATGACTCCGAGAGAAGCTATCACTCCGACTCCGAATATACTCAAGATGAAGGTGTTGCCGGTCTAGCACTTGTGTCAACCAACTCCTATGACATATTTGATTCACCAAATGAAGGAATTGGAAGATGCTTCATGGCCAAAGGTCCAAAGGTATCACACCCCGAGTATGTTGATTTCAATAGTGATGAAGATGACTTGTTAGGTGATGATGATTTACTTGTTGACAACTATAGTGATGAATATTATGATGAAACGAATGGCAATGATAAGGAGAAGATTGAGTCTCTAACTAAAGAACTAAACACTCTTAAGTTAGCTCATGAAACTATCTTAGGAGATCATCAAGAACTTTTAAGGACTCATGAGAAATTACGTTTTGAGAAGCTCAATCTTGAGCAAGAGCATGAGTTCTTAAAGGCAATCAATGATGATCTTCGCAAGAAAAGTTCTTCTTACATTGCCAAGCGTTTACTCATATCCACTTACATGCCTCAAGTCAAGTTTAGTAACAAGAACAAGAAAGATTCTTCTTCTAGTAGTAACAATAATCATGCTAGATCCAATGTTGTTGCTTCTAGTAGTTCTCTTGATTCCACTAATGATTCTCTTAGCCAAGTTACACTTGAGCAAGAAAATAGCTTATTGAAGGGAATTATAGAGAAAGGTGTTTACAAGAGCCTTGCCAGAAGTAAGAAATTCAAGGAAATTGTACGCATGCAAGGAAGGCACCGGAAGAATCAAGGTGTTGGTTTTGAACAAAAGTTCAATGCCAATGGAGTTGAGTGGGAACAAGATCAATACCCCAAGACGGAGTTTGTTCCTCAACAAGAGAAGTATGATCCTACTTCTTTCAAAGGGACACAAGCTCAAGATGATCTTCCACCACAAGACCACAAGCAAAAAGGCAAGGACAAGCTTCAAGGGGAAATTGATTCATTTGAAGAAGCTCCTAAGGCCTTGGTCAAGTGGGTTCCCAAGACTACATCAAGTTCCACTTCATCAAGTACAACTACAACTCCGAGGATTCCCATCAAGATGGTGTGGATCCCGAAGAAGAACTAGAGAGTTCTTGAGGGTGACTCCGCTAACATACTTCACTCTTATCATTTTGGCAAGAACAAGTGCAATCAACTTCCACATCTTGCACTAGTTCAAGGAGTCACAAACCCTCTTGTTGGTAAGACAAGGGACAAGGTAACCTAAAGCATTCATAGACATTATCTTGTGTGTGCATCACTCTATGTTTATGGATATCCTTGTTTGTTCCTTGTGGGACTAACCCGTGTAGGTATTGAAAGTGCAACTCACTCCAAAGGATAGCTCCAAATGATCTACATCAACATAGAGCATCCACATCTTCAACACCTACATGAAGTCATCATCGACAAAACCCAAGTTTAGTTCATCCCTCTTAGGGGGGATCTCACATCTAGGGGGAGCTTTACTCTAAAAATTGAGTTAAAGCAACTCTAATGGTGTGAACAAAACAACGCTTTATGTAAAAGTGGTAACCCCACTTGTGCTTAAACGAAGAGTATGACCTATGATCAAATGTTCTCATTTGACTCCTAAGTCAATACACTCATATATAGATGACCTAGTCATCACCAATTGCTTGATAGATGCTAGAATTGTTTGTGCATTTTTTGCCACATATTTCATTTGTCATTTTATTGTGTGAGCATGTTGGTTGCATAATTTACTCATTCGAGGACATCCACTTGTTGTTTTGATTGTTTGGTTTCCTTTTCTTTTGGCCAAGTGGATGGACAAGAATGCCTAAGAACCTTCTCTAGCTATCTATGCTTTTCTCGTCTCAAACTCTATTCATGCTGCATCACAAAATTTGATCAAGTCAGATTCGAACCACTCCGTGTGAGGAGCACTCGGAGTCCCCGATTCGTCATAGACTTAAACTTCCAAAACTTCTTTGTGCGTTTCGGTCTGACCGATTCACCCATTTCGGTCATACCGAGATCACTAAGTCAATCTAGGTTTTCAACCTCGGTGCAACCGATTCGAACTTTTCGGTCACACCGCGTTGCAGTAACTGCTTGCAGTTATGCATCTCGGTGCCACCGAGTTGTTCCACTCGGTCACACCGACAGGGTCGGGCTATATATATCCACGGGTAAAATTTTGGAAAACTTTCCGAACCTCCTCGACCCGCACTTAGCCTGCTCTGCCTCCAGGGTCTCCGGATCGTCCTCCTCGTCGCCAGTCGCCTCCTGTCGCTGGTCTCCGCCGCCGTCAACGGGAATCATCTCCGCCGTTGCCGCCGTAGCGAGTTCATCGCCGAGCTAGGGTATGAACTCGATCACTGTGCTATCCTTATATGATTCCTAGCACATTGTGTTCGCCATGTATCTTGCCACGATTGAGATCATTCTATCCATCGAAAACACTCCGTAGTTTAGTCGTGAATTGAGAATTTAGGGTTAGGTTTCCGTCGAAACCATCTCGGACCCACCAAGTTGTGGAACTCGGTACCACCGATTCGGCTCAGGCCATTGCACATGTTATTCTCGGTCTAACCGAGAATTGCAAATCGGTGTGACCGAGTTCAGGACTTTGTGAAACCCTAGTAGTCTCGGTGCCACCGAACTGTGACTGGGTTTAACCGAGTTCACTAGTTTAGGTTCCAACAGCTGCTTCGGTATCACCGAGTTTACAAATCGGTTGATCCGAAATGCTTTCTGTGGAAAACTAAAACTAAGTTTTTGACTCATTCTTTTGCGAAAACTTCTGCATTTTGTGATGCTCATTCACTCTATCTCATCTATATCTATTCACAGGGTCTGCTGTCAGTGTTTGCAATATGTCTAATCAGAGTGACAGCCAGAATAGGTCAGAGGAGCAGGTTCACTTGAGTGAGGGCACTAGTCCCTCTAGCAGCTCTGATGAGGGTAGCAAGAGCACCCCAAGCAACTTACCCAAAGCTGCCACCAGGGCCAGAAAGAAGAAAACGTCTGAATCTGAGGATGAAGAGTATGTGGCAGTTGAGGATGAGGCCACTTCCAAGAAGAAAGTGGTTAAGAAGGAATATAGCACTGCTGCTGCAACTAAGCCAGGTCTGAAGACCAAGAGGCCAGCAGGAAGACAGCCAATGTCTAAGGCCAGAGCATCTACTCAAGAGACTTTGGGATCTGCACCCAAAGAGCAGGTTGTGGAAGAGAAGAGGAGGAAAGAGAGGGTCAAGAAGACCACTGCTAGAGTGCTTGGGAGATCCTCAATCATGAGAGATTCTGAAGAGGAAGAGGAAGAAGATGCTGCACCAGCACCCAAAGCTCAGAAGCTTATGGGTGATGCCATCAGGGCAGGGGCTGTTCCATCTAAGCCTAAGACTGCTCCTAAGGCTGCTGCTCCAGCTCCAAAGCCAAAACCGAAGAGGAGCACCAGGAACATCCCTGCTGAGGAGAAGAACAAGGCCCCAGTGCCTGAAGCTGAAATGGAAGAAGAAGATGATGAGTCACATGTCTTGAGGAAGTTAAAGCCAAAAATTCCAGATCACAATGATGCTCATCCAGTAGCTGAGAACATGAAGATCGGGAAGGATTCATGATTGAGGCTATGGAGAGAGTCTGATCCAAATTCCACCAGGAGAAGGACTGCTGTGGACTACAGGTTCCATACAAAGGAACATCATGACTTCTATGAGACCATCTTGCTTGACAAGAAGCCAATAGTGTGTGACATGAGATGGGTTGACTGGGACTACATCAAGGTGAATGATGAACATTATCCAGGTGTGTATGACAGTTTCAAGGCGTGTGGAGTTGATGAGTTTGTGGCTCAGAAGCTCACAAAATGGAATGATGAGATCATCATGCAGTTCTACTCCACAACTCACTTCTACCCAGATGGAAGGATTGTCTGGATGTCTGAAGGTACGAGGTACCAGTCAACAGTTGCAGAATGGGAGAAGTTGATCAATGCCCCAGAAGAGAGTGAAGATGACTTGGATGTCTATGCCAACAAGAAGAAGGATCACAACACCATGGCACACATGTACAAGGAGATCCCAGATGCTGCTCTTGAGACACACAAGTTTGGATCTATACATTACCTTCTGTCAGGCTTGCCAACTATCAACTGGATCCTCAGGCACACTCTTTTGCCAAAGTCAGGTGATCACAAGATGATCAGAGGCCATGCAATTAACTTGCTTCACATCTTTGATGTCCCACAGAAGTTCAAAGTCATGAGCCTAATAGTTGAAACTATCAAGAGGACAACTGCAGATCAGAAGAGGAGTTGTGGGTATGCCCCACAGATCCAAGAGCTGATTAACTCCAAGATGGGCACTGGCACATATCTGCTGGACAAGGAGTACATGCCTATCTATCCATACTTTGAGGACAACCAAGTGGTTATGAATGAGGATGAACCATCTTATGTGCACGCACAAGCCAAGAAGGAGAAGGCAAAGGCTGAAAAGGCTACTGAAGAAGCATCTCAGTATCTTCTAAAGAGCAAGCAAGATCAGCTTGGCTACTTGATTGCATCCACTCTGAGGATTGGGAAGGGACTGGGCACCCTGACTCAAAACCAGGAGAGCCTGGAAAGGATCGTGGAGCAAAAGTTCCATGACTTGGATGTGAAGGTAACTGAGATTCAGTCTGTTGTGGAGCAACTTTAGGATGATATGCAGGAGAGGAAGGGCAAGACAACCACTGATGCATTTGCTAGAGTGCCTAGAGCTCAGAGATCTGCTGCAGTGCCTGTTCCAGACACCAGAGCAACTTCATCTGCACCAGCTAAAACTTCAGTGCCACCATCTCCAGCACCTACTCCATCAGCTCCATCTACATCGACTGAAGCCTTCGTTCTTGGAGTTATCTAGACACCACCACCTGAAGACCAAGCCTGAGAGACGATTTAGTGCTATGCATTTTCGAGGAACTTTTTGGTAACTTGTTGCCAAAGGGGGAGAAAAATGTATAGATCATAGGCTTCGAGAGAGAGCGTTGCTTTTATTCTATCTTGCTTTGGTGGTTGAACTTTATTTGCTTTGCTTGTTTGAGATACTTTTTGTCTATGTGATACTTGGATGATCACATGTGTTTGACCATATGCTACTTTAATGCTTGTTAGCTGACATTATCCTTTTATCCCTATATGATCATTCACTTTGCTTGGTGATGAGTGCATGTATTTAGTCATTATCATTTTGAGCACTCCACAAAGATGTATGTGACATGGAAGAGTAACCCATGAGCCTAACTCTCTGTGCATTTGTAGTCCAAAGCAAATCATAAACTATGCACAAATTTAGGGGGAGCTCTTTCTTTTCACATACTTCTCAAAGCGACAATGTTTTTCACTCTTATTATCATTTGTCGAAGCTTTGATCTATATGTTGTCATCAATTACCAAAAAGGGGGAGATTGAAAGTGCAACTATCCCTAGGTGGTTTTGGTAATTCCTAACAATATATAGCTCATTGAGCTAATGCTATTCCAAGATTAATATTTCAGGAAAAGCTCAATGAATGGCATGGCATGGATGAGGAAAGTGGACCCCTCAAAATACTAAGGAAAAAAAGATTGGCTCAAGCTCAAAGCTCAAGACTCTACATTTTATATTTTAGTGATCCAAGATCACATTGAGTCTATAGGAAAAGCCAATACTATCAAGGAGGGATGAGGTGTTGTTTAATGAGGTTCTTGCTTCATAGTGCTTAGTGATATGCTCCAAAACCCTCAACTACCTTCCCACATCCACATATGACCTAAACCAAAAGTCAAACTCAGCCCCACCGATTCTTTCTATCCGGCGCCACCGAGTTCAGATGTCATAGCCACTGCCACAAACCCTAGGCAAATCGGTCTCACCGATAGGGATTTCGGTCACACCGAGATGGGGTTGTAATCTCTATGTTTCCCTTCGTAACGGTTCGGTCCTACCGAGATGAGCGATCGGTCCCACCGAGATTGCAATGTAAACTCTCTGTTTCCCTTTTGTAACATTTCGGTCCCACCGAATTGAGAGATCGATCCCACCAAGTTTACCTGACCAACTCTCTGGTTAGCTTATTTCCAAAATCGGTCCCACCGAGTTTGTGTAATCGGTCACACCGAGATTACGTTATGCCCTAACCCTAACCATATCGGTCCTACTGAGTTGCATCTCAGTCCTACCGAGTTGCATCTCAGTCCCATCGAAAATCCTAACTCTCACTAGGTTTGCTAAATCGGTCCGACTGAGTTTCTCAATTCGGTCTCACCGAGATTGGTAAATTGTGTGTAACGGTTAGTTTTTGTGTGGAGGCTATATATACCCCTCCACCCACTCTTCATTCGTTGAGAGAGCCATCAGAACATACCTACACTTCCAATACACATTTTCTGAGAGAGAACCACCTGCTCATGTGTTGAGGCCAAGATATTCCATTCCTACCATATGAATCTTGATCTCTAGCCTTCCCAAGTTGCTTTCCACTGAAATATTATTTCCACCAAATCCATATCCTGTAAGAGAGAGTTGAGTGTTGGGGAGACTATCATTTGAAGCACAAGAGCAAGGACTTCATCATCAACACACCATTTGTTACTTCTTGGAGAGTGGTGTCTCCTAGATTGGCTAGGTGTCACTTGGGAGCCTCCGACAAATATTGTGGAGTTGAACCAATGAGTTTGTAAGGGCAAGGAGATCGCCTACTTTGTGAAGATCTACCGCTAGTGAGGCAAGTCCTTCGTGGGCGATGGCCATGATGGGATAGACAAGGTTGCTTCTTCATGGACCCTTCGTGGGTGGAGCCCTCCGTGGACTCGCGCAACCGTTACCCTCCGTGGGTTGAAGTCTCCGTCAACGTGGATGTACGATAGCACCACCTATCGGAACCACGACAAAAACATCCGTGTCTCCAATTGCATTTGAATTCTCCAAACCCTTCCCTTTACATTCTTGCAAGTTTCATGCTTTACTTTCCGCTGCTCATAGACTCTTTGCATGCTTGCTTGAATTGTGTTAAGATTGCTTGACTTGTGCTAAGATAGCTAAAATCTGCCAAGAACTAAAATTGGGAAAAGGATAGATTTTTAATTGGTCAAGTAGTCTAATCACCCCCTCTAGACATACTTTTGATCCTACAGCTCCCAGCTTAACGAGCTTGGAAGATGTCACCTGGTTCTGTAGATGAAGCAGCGTTGCTGCAGCTGAAGGCATGCGCCGCAGAAGCGACTCCTCATGAGCCACCAGAGCCCTGAGCCTCGGGAGGCTCTGCGGGCTCAGGAGGCTCCCTAAAGACCGTCTCCATTCCCTCCAGGACGACGCGGTACCTGGCCTCTTAAGCCGCCAGGTCACGTCGCATGGCACGCTGATAGGCCGACGCCACGCTCGGCAAGCCGAGGGGCATGCGAATGTAGCTATGTGGCGGGCCTCCGCAACGGCCCACACGTGAAGGCCAGAAGCGCTCCTGAGACGTGGCCCTGTTGAGCCCTGGAATGTCGATGCAGACACGCAGCTCGGCACCCTCGCCTGGGTGGTGAGCCGTGCCCTGTGAGCGGCTATCTCCATGCATGGCTCTTGCGTCTTGCAGTTCCTGTGTGGTCTTGGCGATGAATTCCTGAGTGACGGGCACTCCTTGCCCGATGTTCTCCTGAGGAAAACGTGCCGCGTAGCACGCTTCCAAGTGGTGCCCAATCGCCTCCGTCGTGAGGTGGGCAAGGTCTGAGGCCCTCCAGAAGAGAGCCCCCGAGCCCTACCCGAGGAGGGCGCCAGGCGTGCCTTCCTATGCGATGGAGGGAGGGGCCCCTGGGACGGACGCTGATCCTGACGAGGCTCCTGCCGCGACGCCATACTCCTGAGGTCCTACGCGGCGCGACTGCTTCTTCTTGGGGATGGCCTCCGGAGGACCCTCACTTCTGCAGTCGGGGTCGTCAATTGCTGCAGCTTGGAAGGCGCGCTTGAGGGAGCACATCACATCCCTCTCTTCACACGGGACCGTGATGACCCCACCACTTCCAGGCATCTTGAGGATAGTGTAGCTGTGGTGGGTGACCGCCATGAACCTCGCCAGGGCCGGATACCCAAGGATGGCGTTATACGGCAGACGGATGTGCGCGACATCGAAGTCGATGAGCTCAGTGCGGTAGTTGTCGCGTGTGCCGAAGGTGACGGGCAGGCGGACCTATCCTATCGGTGTGGTGGAGCCGTCGGTCACTCCCGAGAAAGGTTTGGTAGGCTGGAGCTGCTCATATGGCACTTGGAGGTTGTCGAAAGTGTCAACGGACAGGACGTTGAGTCCTGCACCGCCGTCAATGAGAGTCTTGGTAACCTGCACATTGCTGATGACTGGGGAACACAACATCGGGAGGACGCCGGCGGTGGCCGTGCACTTGAGCTGATCTGCCGAGCCGAAAGTGATGGCGCACTAGGACCACTTGAGTGGGCGCGCGGCCTCAAGCTTGGGGAGCGCCGTGTTCACCTCGCGAGCGAATCGTTTGAAGATGCGCTGAGAGGCTGGGGCCTGGGTGCCGCCCAAGATGCAGGCGATTGCACGCGGCTCCTGGAAGCCCCCAGCCCCCTCGTCTTGATGATGGTCGTCGTTCCTTCTTGGTGGCGGCGGTGGAGGAATACCGGTGTTGCCTTGGGGGCGATCCTCATGAGGCTGGTCCCTCCAGGGCCTCTCGCGAGGATGGTCCTGCCAGCGGTCCTCACGGGGCCTGTCGCGCCATTCCTGGCACGGGCCGCGGTTGTCCCAGCGTCCGCCTCCTCATCCTCCTCCACAGCCGTAGCCCCGGTTGCCGCGCTCGGGGCGTCGACTGTAGCGTCCCTCGCGTAGGGCTCGGATCTCTTGGCAGTCACTGGTGTTGTGGGTGTTCAGGTTGTGGAAGGCGCAGAACGGTCGGCTGTTCTTGGATGACTCGGGCTGATCTCCTCCCCGTTTGTGTCGGGCTCCGCAGCTAACACTATCGCTTCCTTGCGCTTCATGTCCTTGGCCTTGGCTTTCTTCTCCTCTGTGCCTGCGACTGGCAGCTCAAGGAGGGAAAGGCGCCCCTCCTCAGCTCTTGCGTACTTGGTCGCCAGGTTGAACAGCTGCTGAGACGTGCAGAGCTCCTCATGGATGGCTAGCTCTTCCTTCATCTTGACATCACAGACGCCATCGGAGAACGCGGAGAAGATGGCCTCATCCGTGACCTTGGGGATCTTGAGGCGGGTGTTGTTGAAGCGCTGGATGTACTTCTGGAGGGTCTCCCCTGGTTGTTGCTTGATGCGGTGTAGGTTGGTCTTGGCTGGCGGGCGGTCGCGAGTGCCCTAGAAGTTGGCGACGAAGCAGTCGTGCATCTTGTCCCAGGAGGAGATCGAGCCGTGCTGCAAGTTCAGGAGCCAGGTGCGGGCCCCATCCTTGAGAGCCATGGGAAAATAGTTCGCCATGACTTTCTCGTTGCCGTTGGCTGCTTCGATGCTCAGCTTGTAGAGCTGCAAGAACTCTGCGGGGTCGGCGGTGCCGTCGTAGCGAGGAGGCAGATCCAGCTTGAATTTTCCTGGCCAGGCGACGCTACAGAGCTCGGGGGTGAAGGTGCGGCAGCCGGCCGTGGTTATTGGGGCCCGCCTCGGAGGTGGAGCTTGGTCTTGCCGAGGTCCGCGTGGCGCCGCCGCAAGCGGCGCACGGTCTTGACAAGGCGGCGCGGGAAGCGCGGGTGCAGCTTCTCGTGGCCGTGGGATTTCTTGGCAGCTTCTCTCTTCACGCACGGGCACCGGTCATGGCGGATCGCATTGCGGGGCCACGCGCCTTGGTGCCAAGGCACCGTCTTTGGGTTGGGGTGGTGGAGGCGCGCCTCGGGCGTCGTCGCCCGTGGCTGGCTGAGGGTGAGGCTGAGAGAGGGACGATGCCAGGGAGACCCCTGCGGCGTGGACGAGCTCGGCGACGCGGTCGAGCCACTCCTCGTAGAGGTCGCCGACTGGGCGGTAGCGCAGGAGCTCGTTTGCGGCGAGGAGTGCGGCCTCGCCTCCATGGGAGCGTGGTGTGCGTGAGAAAAAGAACCGGCTGGGGCTAGCGATGGAGTGGCGGTGCGGCTGTCCTGCCGCACCGAAGGATGCAGCAAAGACGCTTGCTACTCATTCCCCACCGGGCCGGTGGCAGCTTTGGCAGCGGGGGACGAAGAACAACGTGGTAGCTCGCCGATGGGAGCTGTCTGAGCAACGCGGGTGGTGAGAGCAGCCCGACGCTCAGCTCGAGCGTGGCGAGCGTCCGCCATAGAGACGATGGAGCGACGGAGCGACGAACTGACGGAAGGAAATCTACGGCGCACCCCTACCTGGCGCGCCAAATGTCGGATGTGGGGTTCCGGCAAACCCTTAAGGTTCGAACACTGGGGTGCGTGCGAAGTATTTCCCTCCTACCGATCTACGCCCTAGCTCGCCAAGATCTCGTGGACGAACTCGACGAACTCGCAACACAAAAGGACACAGGATTTATACTGGTCCAGGCCACCGTTGTGGTGTAACACCCTACTCCAGTGTGGTGGTGGATTGCCTCTCGGGCTGATGATGAACAATACAAGGGGAAGAACAGCCTCCTGAGGTTGAGGTGTTCTTGTGCGTGGCTAACTTGTATGGGTGAGAGAGTGATCTAAGATGCCGTCTCCTCGCCTCCCTTTCTATGGTGGTGGCTAGCCCTACTTATAGAGGCCCTGGTCCTCTTCCCAAATATTGAGCGGGAAGGGAGCCAACAACGGTGGGCTAATTCAAAGGGGGACAGCTAGTACAAGCTATCCCGACAAAAGGTGGTTTGCGCCTGCGAAAGGCTCTGGTGGTGACGCCGTCTTGGGCTCCATGATGACCACTGTCTTGCCGTCCTTCTGGTCTTGTTCTAGTTGCACCAAAATGGCAACCTTTGCCTAATGCCTCGGTACTCCTCGCCTGCGCTAGTTTCCTTAGCACTAAAGAGGAAACAAGGACGATGCGCGTGCTGGTGCCCGCCTGGTGTCGATCGTCATGGCTCACGTCACGAGAGCCTCATGAGGTTAGCCTTGCCTTGATATCTCCGCTCCTCGTGAGCCTGCCTGACTAGGCCGCTCCAGAGGAGGTCTCGTGTCGTCCTCCTCGCAAGGGTCTTGGATGCCTTGTTGATGAAGATGGTCCGTACGGCCTGCTGGCTTAGCCACGCAGCGGGCCGCAGGCAGGCAAGTGTGGGGACCCCCATTCCCAGGATGCCGACAGTTGGGGATGCTTGTGAGAGGGGTTAATCATAAGTGGGAGGCTTGTCCAAGTAATGACAACACCCAAGCACCTGTCCACCCACATATCCAATTATCAAAGTAACGAACATGAATCATATGAGCATGATAAAAACTAACCTGACAATAATTCCCATGTGTCCTCGGGAGCGCTTTGCTTTATATAAGAGTTTGCCCAGGCTTATCCTTTGCTACAAAAAGGATTGGGCCACCATGCTGCACCGTAGTTACATTTTTTACTTGTTACCCGTTACGAAATATTTTATCACACAACTATCTGTCACCGATAATTTCAGTGCTTGTAGAGAATACCTTGCTGAAAACTGCTTGCCATTTCCTTCTGCTCCTCATTGAGTTCGACACTCTTACTTATCGAAAGAACTACGATAGATTCCCTATACTTGTGGGTCATCAGATACTCGGAACGACAAATCCTAATCTCAATCTATGCCAACTCAACAAACACCTTCGGAGATACCTGTAGAGCATCTTTATAATCACCCAGTTACGTTGTGATGTTTGATAGCACACAAGGTATTCCTCCGGTATCCGGGAGTTGCATCATCTCATAGTCGAAGGAATATGTATTTGACATTAAGAAAGCAATAGCAATAAACTGAACAATCAATATGCTAAGCTAACGAATGGGTCTTGTCCATCACATCATTCTCCTAATGATGTGATCCCGTTATCAAATGACAACTCATGTCTATGGTTAGGAAACCTTTACCGGCGTTGATCAACGAGCTAGTCTAGTAGAGGCTCATTAGGGACACGGTATTTGTTTATGTATCCACATATGTATTTAAGTTTTCGGTCAATACAATTATAGCATGAATAATAAACCTTTATCATGATTTAGGAAATATAATAATAACCATTTTATTATTGCCTCTAGGGAATATTTCCATCAGTCTCCCACTTGCATTAGAGTGAATAATCTAGTTCACATCGCCATGTGATTAACACCCATAGTTCACATCACCATGTGACCAACACCCAATGAGTTTACTAGAGTCAATAATTTAGTTCACATCGCCATGTGATTAACACCCAAAGAGTACTAAGGTGTGATCATGTTTTCACTACTAGGGAAAAGCCTAGCAGCAGCGCGGGTTTTGGGCCTATTAGCAGCGCGGGGGCCGGCGCTACTAATAAGGCGCTACAGCTAACGTATAGCAGCAGCGCGGGTGCCACCCACCCGCGGATTTTTTTTTCGAATTTTTTGCGCAAATTTTCAAATTTCTGAATTATTTTAACCTCTAATATCTAATCACCCTCATCCTGCTCAATTTAATCTCTAATCACCCCTCATCATTCCAAATCATCTAACTTCCCGGACGGTCACCCATCCTCTCACTACTCCAGCCCGAGCACGCTTAACTTCCGGGTTCTATTCTCCCTCGATTCCAAGTCTGCACTTGTTGTTTTCCTGACAATAGTAAGATGTCAATCCTATTAACCCTCAGGAGTTTAGCTTGAGCATGAAGTCACACATTTCGCTGTTTGAATTTAAAACTATTGTTCTAAAAAACAATAATTATTTAGTAACACTAATATTTCTTGAATAAGGAGTTTGACCACATTTTGACCAAAGTTTGACCACAGTTTGACCAGATTTGACCAAAATTCCAAAAAACTGAAATAATTATTTAGTAACACTAATATTCTTGAATAATTATTTAGTAACACTAATACTTCTTGAATAAGTAGTTTGACCACAGTTTGACCAGATTTGTCCAAAATTAAAAAAAACTGAAATTTGAGCATAACTTTTTTCCTTTTAGAATTTGAGGATTCTAAAAATTTGCGAATAGGCCGTAGGTGGTCTCCATTGTATGCGGATTTTCGTGCTGAACATTTTGATATATTATACGTTTTTTTTCTGACATCGTATGCAAAAGTTATAGCCGTTTTACATTTTCCCTACACTTTTTGCAAAACATGTCCAAATTTAAGTTTTTAAATTTTCCTAACTAGTAGATGTAGTAACATAACTACATCTCGAAGGATTTTAATTTTTGAAACATTTTGATATATTATACGTTTTTTTCTAACATCGTATGCAAAAGTTATAGCCGTTTTACATTTTCCCTACACTTTTTGCAAAACATGTCCAAATTTAAGTTTTTAAATTTTCCTAACTAGTAGATGTAGTAACATAACTACATCTCGAAGGATTTTAATTTTTGAAGTTTTTATCATTTTCTTTTGCTTTTTACAAAACCGAAAAGGCGATCCACCCGGGGGGGGTAGAGTTTCAAAATGGGACCTTTAGTAGTAGCGAGGGATTTTACTCCTCGCTACTACTATGGCATGTCCCGGAGGGGCACGGTTGAGACCTCTTAGTAGTAGCGAGGGGTAAAAACTTAGTAGTAGCGCGGGTTTATAACCCTCGCTACTACTATGGCATGGCCCAGGGGCACGGTAGAGACCGCTTAGTAGTAGCGAGGGGTAAAAACCAGCGCTACTGCTATCAACTTAGTAGTAGCGAGTGTTAAAAACCCGCGCTACTACTATGGCATGTCCCGGGGGGCATGGTAGAGACCGCTTAGTAGTAGCGAGGGTAAAAAACCAGCGCTACTGCTATCAACTTAGTAGTAGCGAGGGTTAAAAACCCGCGCTACTGCTACTTAGCAGCAGCGCCTGATTTTAAAGTGCGCTGCTGGTAAGATTCTGTGTATAGGCTTGTGAGAGAAGTGAGAGAAGTTTAGTCAGTGGGTCTGTCACATTCACATCCGTATGTATTTTGCAAATTTCTATGTCTACAATGCTCTACATGGAGCTACTCTAGCTAATTGCTCCCACTTTCAATATGTATCCAGATTGAGACTTAGAGTCATCTGGATCGGTGTCAAAGCTTGCATCGACATAACCCTTTACGATGAACTCTTTATCACCTCCATCACTGAGAAACATTTCCTTAGTCCTAAGGATAATTTTGACCGATGTCTAGTGATTTACTCCTGGATCACCATTGTACCCCCTTGCGAAACTCATGGCAAGGTACATAATAGGTCTGGTACATAGCATGTCATGCTTTATAGAACTTATGGCTCAGGCATAGGTAATGACTTTCATTCTTTCTCTATCTTCTACCGTGGTCGGGTTTTGAGTCTTACTGAACTTCACACCGTACAATACAGGCTAGAACTCCTTCTTTAACTGATCCATTTTAAACTCCTTCAAAATCTTGTCAAGGTATGTACTCGTTGAAAATCTTATCAAGCGTCTTGATCTATCTCTATAGATCTTGATGCCTAAGATGTAAGAAGCTTCACTGTGGTCTTTCATTGAAAAATTCTTATTCAAGTATCCTTTTATGCTATCCAGAAATTCTATATCATTTCCAATCAGTTATATGTCATGCACATATAATACCAGAAATGCAATAGAGCTCCCACTCACTTTCTTATAAATACATGCTTCACCATAAGTCTGTATAAAACCATATGCTTTGATCACCTCATCAAAGCATATATTCCAACTCTGAGATGCTTGCACCAGTCCATAGATGGATCGCTGGAGTTTGCACACTCTGTTAGCAAATTTAGGATCGACAAAACCTTCTGGTTGCATCATATATAACTCTTCTATAAGAAACCTGTTAAGGAATGCAGTTTTGACGTCCATTTGCCAGATTTCATAATTATAAAATGCGGCAATTGGTAACATGATTCAGACTAACTTAAGCATCACTACAGGTGAGAAGGTCTCATCGTAGTCAACCCCTTGAACTTGTCGAAAACCTTTCGCGACAAGTCGAGCTTTGTACATGGTGACATTACCATCAGCGTTTGTCTTCTTCTTGAAGATCCATTTATTCTCAATGGCTTACTGATCATCGGGCAAGTCCACCAAAGTCCACACTTTGTTCTCATACATGGAACCTTTCTTAGGTTTCATGGCCTCAAGCCATTTACCGGAATCTTGGCTCATCATAGCTTCTTCATAGTTCGTAGGTTCGCCTTGGTCTAATAACATGACTTCCAAAACAGGATTACCGTACCACTAGTGCGGATCGTGCTCTGGTCAACCTACAAGGTTCAGTAGTAACTTGATCTGAAGTTTTAAGATCATTATCATTTGCTTCCTCTCTAGTTGGTGTAGGCATCATGGGAACGTTTTCTGTGATGTGCTACTTTCCAAGAAGGTACAATTACCTCATCAAGTTCTACTTTCCTCCCACTCACTTCTTTCGAGAGAAACTCCTTATGTAGAAAGGTTCCATTCTTGGCAACAAAGATCTTGCCTTTGGATTTGTGGTAGAAGGTGTACCCAATTGTTTCCTTAGGGTATCCTATGAAGGCGCACTTCTCCGATTTGTGTTCGAGCTTATCAGGCTGAAGCCTTTTGACAAAAGCGTCGCAACCCCAAACATTAAGAAACGATAGCTTAGGTTTCTTGCCAAACCATAGTTCATACGGTGTCATCTCAACAGATTTAGATGGTGCCCTATTTAACGTGAATGCGGTTGTCTCTAATCCATAACCCCAAAATGATATTGGTAAATCGGTAAGAGATGATACGTCTCCATTGTATCTACTTTTCATAATGCTTTTCCTCTTGTTTTGAACTCTAATTTGCATGATTTGAATGAAACTAACCCGTACTGACGTTGTTTGAAGCGGAAATACCATGGTGTTGTTTTTGTACAGAAATAAAAGTTCTCGGATTGGAACGTAACTTTGTGAGGATTTTTATTCAATAAAAGAGAATTTCTGGAGCCAGGAACCACCAGAGGGGGGCACCTGGGTGGGCACAACCCACCAGGGCGCCCCCACCAAGAAGACACTGAAACCGATGCTATAAAATCACATATTTCCAGAAAAAAATAAGGGAGGAAGAATTACCACGTTTTACGAAATGGAGACGCCGCCACCTCCTGTTCTTCATCGGGAGGCCAGATCTGGAGTCCGTTTGGGGCTCCGGAGAAGGGGATCTTCGATCTTCATCATCACCAACCCTTCTCCATCGCCAATTCCATGATGCTCCCCACTGGGAGTGAGTAATTCCTTCGTAGGCTGGCTGGTCGGTGAAGAGTTGGATGAGATTCATCATGTAATCGAGTTAGTTTTGTTAGGGCTTGATCCCTTGTATCCATTATGTTTTGAGATTGATGTTGCTATGACTTTGACATGCTTAATGCTTGTCACTTTGGGCCCGGGTACCATGATTTCGGATCTGAATCGTTTATGTTATCACCATTTTATCTATGTTCCTCGGAGTCACCTACTACGTGTTATGATCCGGCAACCTCGGAGTGACAATATCGGGACACTTCCCGGTGATGATTGTAGTTTGAGGAGTTCATGTATTCACCGTGTGTTAATGCTTTGTTCTAGTTCTCTATTGAAAGGGGGCCTTAATATCCCTTAGTTTCCAATAGGACCCCGTTGTCACGGGAGGGTAAGACAAAAGATGCCATGCAAGTTCTTTCCATAAGCACGTATGACTATTTACCGAATACATGCCTACATTATATTTATGAACTGGAGCTAGTGTCGTATCGCCCTAGGTTGTAACTGTCACATGATGAATACCATCCAGCAAATCGCCAATCCAATGCCTATGATTTTCGTACATATTGACCTTGCTAAGTTACTACTGCTGCTATTACTATTGTCACTGCTACAAAACTATAACTATAACTGTTACCGTTACTGTTACTGCTACCACTACTATCAAAGCTATCATATACTATGCTATCGATCACTTTGCTGCAGATAATTAATCTCTAGGTGTGATTTAATTAACAACTCAATTGCTAACACTTGCAAATATTCTTTGGTTCCCCTTGTGTCGAATCTATAAATTTTGGTTGAATACTCTACCCTCGAAAACTGTTGCAATCCCCTATACTTGTGGGTTCTTGATACGTCTCCAATGTATCTACTTTTCCAAACACTTTTGCCCTTGTTTTGGACTCTAACTTGCATGATTTGAATGGAACTAACCTGGACTGACGTTATTTTCAGCAGAATTGCCATGGTGTTATTTTTGTGTAGAAATAAAAGTTCTTGGAATGACCTGAAAATCAACGGAGATTATTTTTGGAATATATAAAAAACACTGGCGAAAGAATCAAGGCTAGGGGGCCCACACCCTGTCCATGAGAGTGGGGGCGCGCCTACCCCCCTCGGTGCGCCCCTGCCTCGTGGGCCCCCTAGTGCTCCACCGACCTCAACTCCAACTCCATATATTCACGTTTGGGGAGAAAAAAAATCAGAGAGAAGGATTCATCGCGTTTTACGATACGGAGCTGCCACCAATCCCTAATCTCTCTCGGGAGGGCTGATCTGGAGTCCGTTCGGGGCTCCGGAGAGGGGAATCCGTCGCCATTGTCATCATCAACCTTCCTCCATCACCAATTCCATGATGCTCACCGCCGTGCGTGGGTAATTCCATCGTAGCCTTGCTGGACGGTGATGGGTTGGATGAGATTTATCATCTAATCGAGTTAGTTTTGTTAGGGTTTGATCCCTAGTATCCATTATGTTCTAAGATTGGTGTTGCTATGACTTTTCTATGCTTAATGCTTGTCACTAGGGCCCGAGTGCCATGATTTCAGATCTGAACCTATTATGTTTTCATGAATATATGTGAGTTCTTGATCCTATCTTGCAAGTCTATAGTCACCTATTATGCGTTATGATCCGTTAACCCTGAAGTGACAATAATCGAGATACTTACCGGTGATGACCGTAGTTTGAGGAGTTCATGTATTCACTATGTGTGAATGCTTTGGTCCGGTACTCTATTAAAAGGAGGCCTTAATATCCCTTAGTTTCCAATAGGACCCCGCTGCCACGGGAGGGTAGGACAAAAGATGTCATGCAAGTTCTTTTCAATAAGCACGTATGACTATATTCGGAATACATGCCTACATTACATTGATGAACTGGAGCTAGTTCTACGTCACCCTATGTTATAACTGTTATATGAGGAATCGCATCCGACATAATTATCCATCACTGATATGAGCTTTTCCCATATTGTTCTTCGCTTATTTACTTTTCCGTTGCTACTGTTACAATCACTATAAAACCAAAACTATTACGTTTGCTATTGTTACCGCTACTATCATACTACTTTGCTACTAAATACTTTGCTGCAGATATTAAGTTTCCAAGTGTGGTTGAATTGACAACTCAGCTGCTAATACTTGAGAATATTCTTTGGCTCCCCTTGTGTTGAATCAATAAATTGGGGTTGAATACTCTACCCTCAAAAACTGTTGCGACCCCCTATGATACGTCTCCAACGTATCTATAATTTTTGATTGTTCCATGCCATTATATTATCAACCTTGGATGTTTTATATGCATTTATATGCTATTTTATATGATTTTTGGGACTAACCTATTAACCCAGAGCCCAGTGCCAGTTTCTGTTTTTCCCTTGTTTCAGTGTTTCACAGAAAAGGAATATCAAACGGAGTCCAAACGGAATGAAACCTTCGGAAAAGTTATTTTTGGAAAGAAAGCAATATAGGAGACTTGGAGTGCACGTCAGGGGATCAACGAGGAGAGCACGAGGCGGGGGGGGCGCGCCATCCACCCTCGTGGGCCCCTCGTGGCTCCCCTGATGTATTTCTTCCGCCTATATATATATCCATATACCCTAAAACTATCGAAGACGAGAATAGATCGGGAGTTCCGCCGCCAGAAGCCTTCGTAGCCATCGAAGGCCAATCTAGACCCGTTCCGGCACCCTAACGGAGGGGGAATCCCTCTCCGGTGGCCATCTTCATTATCCCGGTGCTCTCCATGACGAGTAGTTCTCCCTCGGGGATGAGGGTATGTACCAGTAGCTATGTGTTTGATCTCTGTCTCTCTTGTTCTTGAGGTGATACGATCTTGATGTATTGCGAGCTTTGCTATTATAGTTGGATCTTATGATGTTTCTCCCCCTCTACTCTCTTGTAATGGATTGAGTTTTCCCTTTGAAGTTATCTTATCGGATTGAATCTTTAAGGATTTGAGAACACTTGATGTATGTATTGCGTGGGATATCCGTGGTGACAATGGGTTATTCTATTGATTCACTTGATGTATGTTTTGATGATCAACTTGCGGGTTCCGTCCATGAACGTATGTGTCAGCGTTCTAGGAACGGGGGTCCCCAGACTTGCCTACCTACGGCCCGCGGCGTGGCGGAGCCAGCAGGCCGTACAATCCACCTTCACCAACAAGGCACCCAAGACCCTCGCGAGGCGGATGACGCAAGACCTCCTCCCGAGCGGCCTAGTCAGGTAGGCTCGCGAGGGGCGGAGATATCAAGGCGAGGCGAACCTGACGAGGCGCTCGTGAAGTGAGCCATGACGATCGACACCAGGCGGGCGCCAGCGCGCGAAGCGTCCTTGTTTCCTCTTTGTTGCAAAGAGGGCAAGAGCAGCCGTGGAGTACCGAGGCCTCAGGCAAAGGTTGCCATTTCGATGCAACAAGACCAAGACCATGGACTGCAAGGCGGAGGTCATCATGGAGCCCAAGATGGCATCACCACCAGAGCTTTGTGCAGGCGAAGACCGCTTTTGTCAGGATAGCTTGTACTAGCTGTCCCCCTTCAAATTAGCCCACCATTGTTGGCTCCCTTCCCGCTTGATATTTTGGAAGTGGACAAGGGCCTCTATAAATAGGACTAGCCACCACCATAGTAGGGGGCTGATCAGACCCGGAGAGATCTCATTGGACCGAGAGAGCTGATCAGACCCAGAGATACACACAAGTTCCTATGCGCAAGAACACCTCAACCTCAGGAGGCTGTTCTTCCCCTTGCATTGTTCATCATCAGCCCAAGAGGCAATCCACCACCACCACACTGGAGTAGGGTATTACACCACAACGGTGCCCCGAACCAGTATAAACCCTGTGTCTTTCTGTGTTGCGAGTTCGTCAAGTTCGTCCGCAAGATCTTAGCGAGCTAGAGGGTAGATCGGTAGGAGGGAAAGACTTCACGCGCACCCCAGTGTTCGAACCTTAAGGGTTAGCCGGAGCCCCACGTCCGACATTTGGCGTGCCAGGTAGGGGTGCGCCGAAACTTCTTCTCTGCCAATCAGCTCTCCGACGTTCACCGGCAACGATGTCTGGCGACCCAAGGGCCGGATCCGACAGCTGGGCAGCCCGGCCGGCCCGGACAGCGCCGCCTGCCCATGAAGGTCTCGACCCCGCACCCCAAGCGGCGCGGGTGCCACCAAGCTACGCCGGGTGTGGACAGCGCGGCCAGGCATCATCCACCCTCACCCTGCGGCAAGCACGAGTCGCGGCGAGAGCAGCGAGTCATGCCGCAGCAAAAACGCCGCACTCACGGCGGGAGCAAGCGAACATGCGGGCGGCACTCACAGTGGCAAGGGAGTTGCGGCGATGCATACTGATGGAGAGCGACCGGGCACGCTGCTTGAGCGTGTTGCTAAGCTGCTGGACGTAGCGGCGTCGGGAGCGCCACCCTTCTGCTTTCAACTCCCCTCCCAGGCCACTGAAGGGTCACGCGGCGAGCCTCACCACATCTGCGCGCCATCGACTACACCCAGGGGCTTCGTC
>NC_053027.1:424377023-424432696 GCF_003073215.2 Triticum urartu
GAATTCCTTATTGATATGAGTAGTCTACCATCCCTAATAAGCCAGGCTATCACAACATACATGGGATAGAAGTCGTTGCATTTTTGCTAAGTAGGTTGTGCACAAGTTCTTGTATCCGCCTATTGTGCAATCGTGCTAGCGTCTCTCTAGTGTTGTGCAACAAGGGCATTTTTGTGGATTCCACATTTTTGTTCACCCTTGGTTGCACGACCCCACTTATCTTTTTGCATGTGTGTTCCCGTGTACCTTATATGCTTGGTCTACTTGTTACATTGCATCTTGCGAATCTTTTCCAACATTATTGAAGCTCACTTACAATTGCATCAAATTTCGTGCCACCATCCTAACCAAGCTCCACCAAAAGCTTTTACTTGTGTAGGTGTGAGAAACCGACAAGAGCTAGTACCAATTGTGCTATTTCCTTGTCCTACATTGGAGTGATCCTCGATCCACTTTCAACTTCGATCAAGGTACATTTGGTACTCGTTCTTCTCTTTCTACCACTCACATTTGTCTTGGAATGATGGATAGGCCAAGTACTTCTACCAACCCACTATTCATGGGGAAAGACAATGACATGAACTCCTTCGTCACCAAGAGTCACCTCTTTGGCGCACAACGTTCTTTGCATCAAGAGCAACAAGCCATGAGTGAACGCATCGACAACCTTGCCGCCGATATGCGACTTTACGAGCAACGTACAAGGGATTACTTCGACCACAAGCTCGATGATCACAAGCAAGAGAATGATGCAAGGATGGACGAGATTCGCACTTTGTTGCTCAATCGCTCTTCTTCCACTTCAAGAAGGAGCAGTTCAAGCCGCCACTCCGACTTCACCCTCTCCGGCTCAAGTACACCGACATCAAGCACTCTTCGCCAAGCCGCGCACAACGATCGTCCAGCAAGCCTCAATCCCCTACATGACACTGACTCTCAACAGCGCTGTCAACGTCAAACTCAAGAGGCCTTTGCACTAGCATGAGAACGGCAACGACAACAACCACATGAAGAGGAAGAGAGAGCGCGTCTACACCAAAATGCTCAAGATGCCGAGGCACAACGTCAAGAACAACAACTCCGTGACGCTCAAGCACTTGCGGCGCAACAAGCTCTACGCGATTCAAGTCGAGCCGTAGCCGACCGAGGCCGACAAGCCCGTGAACAAGAGGAAGCACTTCGCGAAGAAATTCAAGAACGAAGATTTCAAGCTCGCGTGCATCGTCAAGTTCCTCCTCGAGCTCGACAAGCTCATCCACAAGCTCGCCAAGAACAACAAGTCAATCCAGAGCATGAAGACAATGGAGATCCTCCACGACAAGAGCAACGTCATGGAAGATGATGAGCAAATAATGGCACATTTCTTGAATGGACTCAATCATCCCATCAAGAAGATCGCCGACTTGCAACCATACTCAAATCTCATCGAGCTAGTGCACCAAGATACCAAAGCGGAACGCCAAGTGCAAGATTATTTCCAGTATGCCAAGTTCTCATCCAAGTCCTACGGTTTCTCCAGCAACCAAGCTTCAAGAACTCCAACATCGACTACAAAGGCTTCTACTACCAACATCGACAAGTTGAGTTCCAAGAAAGCTTCGTCAACTACAGGTCATCCTACTACGAGAAACTTCAAGCCGAGAGCTTCATCATCATCAACTCCAACCGATGAGACCGTCAAGACGAGTTCCTTCAAGTGTTTCACTTGCGTAGGCCGAGGCCACAAGTCCCAAGAGTGCACCAACAAGCGGACCATGATCCTCAACGACGACGGCACTTACGACTCGATGAGTGAAGAAGAAATGGACGCCATCGAGCAAGTTGCCATGCACCCGCAAGTGAACAATGAAGAGGAACAAGTCTTTTGCGATGAAGATTCAAGTCCCACCCTTGTTGTCTCCAAGGTTTTGACTCTCCAACATCACCAAGAAGAAGACCAAAGATGCCACATATTCCACACCAAGGCCGGCATCAATGGACGATCCGTCAAGGTCATCATCGGCGGAGTGAATTGTCATAATCTCGCAAGTGAAGAACTTTGCTCAAAGCTCCAATTGCCCAAGACGAAGCATCCACATCCATACAAAGTGGAATGGCTTAGCGACTCTGGCACCATACAAATCGAGCACCGAGTACAAGTCTCCTTCAAAATTGGCGCCTGCGAAGACACCTTGGAGTGCAACATTGTTCCAATGACCGTTTGCCATCTTCTCCTTGGACGCCCATGGCAATTCGATAGAGGAGTCGTCCACAACGACCGAACAAACCACTACATCTTCAAGTTGAAAGGCAAGGAGTACGTCCTACGTCTAACGTCGCCAAGTCAATTGATCCCCGACAAGCAAGCCACCCATCATGGAGATCATAGTGAGAGAGCGAGCCACCAAAATCAGAGTGAGCGCCACAAGCCCAAATCGAACACCTCCACGATGAGCGAAAAGAATAACCTAGTCCTATTTGCCACCAAAAGTGAGATAAGAGGAGTGTGTGAGAACCCATCGAGTGTCCTACACTACGTCCTCGTGTGCAAGGACAATGCACGACAAACTAACACTTCTCACACTCTTCCTCTAGTGTTGTTTTCTCTTTTGCGGGAATTTCAAGATATTTTCCCCGACGAGCAACCTCCGGGACTACGTCTGCTACGAGGCATTCAGCACCGCATCGACATCATCCCCGGAGCACCGCTTCCGAACAAAGCTCCCTACCGTGTCAATCCCGAAGAAACCAAAGAAATACAAACGTAAGTAAAGCATCTCATAGACCATGGACATGTGCGTGAAAGTTTGAGCCCTTGTGCCGTCCCCAAGGGAGGGGAGATGATGCGGAGCATCCCAAGATCATCCCCATGGATGCACCTACACCTCCAACGACACCACTTGGACCAATGACACGAGCCCGAGCAAAATCTATCGAAGATAAGGTGAACTCACTCCTCCTCGAACTTCCACTTTTATATGCATGCGACATGGCTACTACCTAAGTCTGAGGT
Organism: Triticum urartu; assembly: GCF_003073215.2. Classification (NCBI taxonomy): domain Eukaryota; kingdom Viridiplantae; phylum Streptophyta; class Magnoliopsida; order Poales; family Poaceae; genus Triticum; species Triticum urartu. Next base: position 424,380,016 of record NC_053027.1, read on the forward strand.
GTTGTGCATGATTAGGCACCAAGAGGGCCCTCCCGAAGATGCGCATGAAGATGTACAAGTCCCCAAGTCCACGGATGAGGAGAACCGACGGAAGGAGCCAAGAACATCTCCCAGGCCCCGGACATCCGGCCCCTAGAGCGTCGTCCACTACAGCAGCACAGCCGCCAGAAGCTACAGGCCCCGGACATCCGGCCTCTCCCGAGCCCCCGGACATCCGGGTGCCAGCCCGGAAATCCGGCCCCTCCGAACCCGAGAGCAACAAATGCCACCACTCCAGCCCGGACATCCGGCCTCCCCAGCCCGGACATCCGGCCTCCCCAGCCCGGACATCCGGCATCGCCTGAAAGCCCGGACATCCGGCCCGACCAGCCCGGACATCCGGCCTCCCCTGTGTGCGTACAGTGAAGGGTCGAGGCCCGTGTATCCCTTCTGCCCCTAGACTATATATACTCCACCTCGCCCAACTTTCTAGGATTAGCAAAGGATTAGCTCATGTTTGTGTGAGAGATTTGCTCATCCACTTGGTTACCTTCTCCCCGGAGAATCGAGCCTCCTACGGAGAAGATCCCCCAAGCAGATTCAAGACCCCTCTTTAGGGAAGAACATCAAGACCTCCTCACAGAGAAGACCGGTTACCGTGTATCGTCCCTAGTTGACCGTGGATCATGTATCTTCTCTTATGTATTCAAGGATCTAGCACTTACGTGACTTGTTCTTGTTAGTTTGAGTGTTTCTCTTGTGTTTCCCCTTGTGATTTCCCTCGTTTCCTCCTTGTATTCCTCGTGTTCTTCGCGGGATCTGCTCCTTTCGTGAAAGATCAGCCGATTAGGGTTCTACCCTAGATCAGAGGGGTCTTGAATCCAAAGGGATCTTCTCCGAAGAGGCTGTAGTCTCTCACGAGGAGTAGATCTAATGTGGATGAGCGAAGCTCTATCTATCAAATGAGCTATCACAATGCTAACCCTAGAAAGTTGGACGAGGTGGAGTATATATAGTCTAGGGGGAGAAGGGGTACATGGGCCTCGGCCCTTCCCTATGCGCAGACAGGGGAGGCCAAACGTTCGGGCGTCGGGCCGGATGTCCGGGCTTTCACGCGACGCCGGATGTCCGGGCTGGAGCGGTGGGCTTTGTTGCTCTCGGGTTTGGAGGGGGCCAGATTTCCGGGCTGGGGCCCGGATATTCGGGGGCACAGGAAGGGACGGATGTCCGGGCATGTAGCTTCTGGTGACTGAGCGGCTGTGGTGGGAGGAGCTTCAGGGGCCGAATGTCCGGGGCCGTGGCCGGATGTCTGGGGCCTAGGAGACGTACTTGACTCCTCCCGTTGGTTCTCTTCATCTATGAACTTGGGGACTTATACATCTTCATGTGCAACTTCGGGAGGGTCCTCTTTGTACCTAATGATGCACAACAAGTCGGCCTTAGGTAGTAGCCATGTCTCATGCATAGAAAGGGGAAGTTCGGAGAGGAGTGAGTTCACTTTATCTTCGATAGCCTTGGCTCGGGCTCTTGTCATTGGTCCAAGTGGTGTCGTTGGAGGTGTAGGTGCGTCCATGGGGATGATCATGGGATGCTCCGCATCAAGAAATGTGTAGCAAGTATATCCTCCATATTCTTGACGCCAAAGTGACCCATTAATCCTCCTCCATGTGCCTCTTGCAACAACAAAAGATGAACGGAGCTAGCTGGAATACATAGCTTGTTAGCACGAAACACAAATCCATCATTAAGAACAAACTTGTTCCAAGTTCTCCCTTCCTTACAATTCTGCAATACATCTTTAAATTCAGCATCATGCACATATTGATCTTTGATGGTCTCCAAACCAAATATTTTAAAGTCAAGTTGTGAAAGCATAGTATAACAACGAGACAATGCATCAGCAACAACATTTCCTTTACCCTTCTTGTGTTTAATGACATAAGGGAAAGTCTCAATGAATTCAACCCATTTAGCATGTCTACGGTTCAGTTTTGCTTGACTTTTAATGTGTTTCAAAGATTCATGATCAGAATGTATAACAAATTCCTTGGGCCATAAGTCATGTTGCCATGTTTCTAAGGTCTGAACAAGAGCATATAATTCCTTATCATAAGTAGAATAGTTCAGACTAGGCCCACTCAATTTTTCAGAAAAGTATGCAACAGGTTTGCCATCTTGTAATAACAAACCTATTAATCCAATTCCACTAGCATCACATTCAAGCTCAAAAGTTTTATTAAAATCAGGAAGTTGGAGTAAAGGAGCATGTGTCAACTTATCTTTCAATACCGTGAAGTCTTCTTCCTGTGCGGGACCCCAAACAAAAGGCACATCCTTCTTTGTAAGCCCGTTGAGAGGTGTAGCAATGGTGCTGAAATCTCTCACAAAACGCCTATAGAAACCAGTGAGGCCAAGGAAACTCCTCGCTTGTGTGACCATTTTGGGCTGCGGCCAACTATCAATAGCTTCAATCTTGGCTTTATCAACTTCAATTCCTTGTGGAGTAACAACATAGCCAAGAAAATATACTCGGTCAGTTCAAAAGGTGCACTTTCCAAGGTTACCTAACAAATGTGCATCACCTAGAGCAATAAAAACAACATGTAAATTTTCCAAATGTTCCTCCAAAGATTTGCTATAAATCAATATGTCATCAAAGTAAACTACCACAAATCGTCCAATGAAAGCACATAAAACTTCGTTCATTAATCTCATGAAAGTACTAGGTGCATTAGTTAACCCAAAAGGCATGACTAACCACTCATATAATCCAAACTTAGTTTTAAATGCTGTTTTCCATTCATCTCCCAATTTCATACAATTTGATCGTATCCGCTCTGCAAATCAACGTTGGAGAATATTGTAGAGCCACTCAATTCATCAAGCATCTCATCTAGCCTAGGAATAGGATGACGATAACAAATAGTAATATTATTAATGCCTCTCCACTCAACGCACATACGCGACATACCATCCTTTTTCGGCTCTAAAATGATAGGAACATCACAAGGACTAAGGGATTCGCGTATATAACCTTTGTCGAGCAGTTCTTGTACTTGACACATAATCTCCTTCGTCTCCTCTGGATTGGTTCGTATGGTGCATGGTTGGGTAATGATGCACCGGGAATTAAGTCAATTTGATGCTCAATCCCTCGAATAGGTGGTAATCCCGGTGGCACATCTTGTGGAAAGACGTCAGCAAACTCCTGCAAAATTGTTAGTGACAGCAGGAGGCAAAGAGGAAGGCACGTCCTCGAATAAAAATAATGCCTCTTTGCACACAAAAGCATAGCAAACAGATTTGCTAAAATCTAGATCATCAATATCAGATTTGGTGGCAAGTAAACATGCACTTTTCAATTTAATTTCAGAAGCAACACTAGATGGTTTATTATTAGGCTTCATTTGTTTCTCAAATTCTTTTGCCACAATCTCATTTTCAATCTTATTTTTCTCCTGTTTTGCTTTATTAGCTCTATTAATATCATCTTTCAAATGGAATCAGGAGTCATAGGAAGCAAAGTAATATTTTTATCCTTATGAAAAAGAGTATACTGATTGTTTCTACCATGGTGTACCGAATTTTTTATCAAATTGCCATGGTCTACCAAGTAAAAAGGAACATGCTTGCATAGGTACGACATCACAATCAACATAATCAACATATGTAGAGATACTAAAATGCACACAAACAGTACGTGTTACTGTAACCTTGCCGCTGTTGTTGAACCATTGGATGTAGTAAGGATGTGGATGTGGTCTTGTGGTGAGAGATAGCTTCTCCACCATCTCCATGCTAGCCAAGTTATTGCAGCTCCCTCCATCTATGATGACGCGAACATAATGTTCCTTCAGAACTCCCTTTTATGGAACAAATTATGCCGCTGATTTTTCTCAGCTTGTGTAACCTGCACACTCAAAACACGTTGAGCAACTAAACATTCATACCTGTCAGCATCTTCAACAGCCATGTATTGCATCTCATTATCAGAATCATCTCCACCATGTTCTTCATGTGTAATAAGAGCCAAAATCTCCTCATTATAGTCACTAGCGGACTCATACACACCGTCCTCAGTAACAATCATCACACGCTGATATTTGCATTCTCTCACAAAATGTCCTCTTCCCTTACAACGACGACAAATAATATCACTTGTGTGCCCTGTTGATGCCATGGAAGAAGAAGAGCTCTGTGCAGGCCCACTAGGTGTGCTCTTGGCAGATAGTGGTGGTTGTGCCTGCTTTCTTGTATCACGGCTGGAGGTGCTGGTCCAGTCGAAGTAGAGGATGCACATGGTGTCCATGATGAAGATCGACCTGCAGAAAAGTTAGTTCGTGCCAATGCATGTCGATCCTGCACTTCACGTTCAGCTTTACAAGCAAGATGGAATAAACGAGTGATATTAGTATACTCCTTATACTCTAGAATAGTCTGAATCTCTCTATTTAATCCGCCCATAAAACGTGCAAGCATAGCTTCATTCTCCTCAACAATACCACATCTAATCATGCCAGTTTGTAATTCCTGGCAATATTCTTCTACAGAATTTTTTCCTTGTCTTAAACACTGCAATTTTTGAAGTAATTCACGTTGATAATAAGGTGGAACCCAACGAGTACGCATAGCAGCTTTCAAAGCAGCCCAAGTAGCTGGAATGGGATATAATCTACAATGTTCAGACCACCAAACACATGCAAAACTAGTGAAAGCACAAACAACAGCAGGAACACGTCTCTCCTCAGGATATTGTAAACAAGTAAAACATTGCTCAGTTTCTAACTCCCAAGTAAGATATATATTAGGAACAGATCAACCCTCAAATGGTTGAATATTCAATTTCAGTTTAGGAAGATGGTCATGATCTCGTACCTCATGTGGTGGTGCATCCCAACCGTTGCGATGATATGCATGAGCACGACCTGGTGGTGGTGCTGGTGGTTGCACGTAGTTCTGATTTTGATCAACCTCATTCTCGTAATGGTCCTCCACCTCTGCAGTAGCAGCAGGAGCTATAGAAGCACCAACAGTATGTACAGTGATGTATGGTAGAACCATAATCGCCCGATCTTTCACAAAAGGAGCGGAATCCCGCGATGACCATGAAGAACACAAAGGGGAAAACGAGGAAACACAAGGGAAATAGGAGAGGAACACTCAAACCAACAAGATAGTCACACAAGTGCTAGATCCTCGAATACATAACGTATGATACACGATCCACGATCAACTAGGGACAATACACGGTAACCGGTCTTCTCCGTGAGGAGGTCTTGATGTTCTTCCCTAAAGTGGGGTCTTGAATCTGCTTGGGGAATCTTCTCTGAGGAGGTGCGATCTCCGGGGAGAAGGTAACCAAGTGGATTAGCAAAGCTCTCACACAAACATGAGCTATCTCTTTGCTAACCCTAAAACGTAGGTAGGAGAAGAGTATTTATAGTCTAAGTGACGAAAGGGTACACGGTCCTCAGCCCAAGTCACTGTGCGCAGGCAGGCCCAGAAGTTCTGGGCGCCGGAGGTTCCGGGGAGGGTCCGGCCTAACCAGAGAGTTGGCGCAGGTGGAGCTGGGTTGGCATCCGGGGGCCGGAAGGTCCGGGCTGGCTGGAGGTTCCGGGTGCCGGAAGCTCTGGGATGGGTTCCGGGCTAACCAGAGAGTTGGCATGCCTGGGCTGGTCGAAGACGTCGGAGGCCGGAAGCTCTGGGTCAGCCGGAGGGTCCGGAGGCCAGAAGTTCCGGGCTCTGGCCAGAGGTTCCAGGTGCTCCAGAGTGTTGACGCCTGTCTCTTCTTCTACAGCCCTCAGCTCCATGTCTTGAGCGTTGTACCTGATCACACATAGCATCTCGGACTTAGGCAGTAGCCATGTCTCACTTGAAGAGGAGGGAAACTACGGTAGGAGTGATGTCACCTCGGATTGAATAGCACGCGCCCTAGCTCTTGTCACGGGCCCACTTGGAGCTTGGATAGTTGAGGTGGTATCCATGGGGATGATCATGGGATGCTCTGCATCATCCCCCCTCCCTTGGGTAAGATCCATCCTCGGATCGAATTCTTCGTCACCATGGAAGGGAGAGAGATCTTTGACGTTGAAGATGTCGCTCATGTTGTACTTGTCACGCGGGAGGTCGATCTTGTAAGCGTTGTCGTTGTAGCGTGCAAGCACCTTGAAGGGTCCATCCACTCGTGGTCGAAGCTTGGACTTGCGTTCTTGTGGAAAGCGGTCCTTGCGAAGGTGTAGCCACACGAGATCACCAATGTTGAAGACCATAGGTTGCTTGTTGAAGTTGAGCTTGGTCGCAAGGCGTTGAACTTGGCGCTCGATGGTGTTTCTTGTATCTTCATGCACCTTCTTGAGATGTGTCACACGCGCACTTGCGTCCAAATTGATGCGCTCTTGGGGTGGTAGAGGAAGAATGTCCAATGGTGACAATGGGTTGAATCTGTAGACGACCTCGAAGGGGGACTTGCCGGTTGTTGAGTGTCTTGCCCGATAGTAGGCGAACTCGGCGATAGGTAGGCACTCCTCCCACTCCTTGATGTTCTTCTTAATGAGTACTCGAAGTAGAGCGGAGAATGTGTGGTTGGTCACCTCAGTTTGGCCGTCGGTTTGAGGATGGTAAGCCGTGGAGAAGAGTAGCTTGATTCCGAGCTTGGCGCATAGGGTCTTCCAAAAGTAGCTAAGGAACTTGACGTCGCGGTCCGAGACGATAGTCTTTGGTACAACATGTAGACGCAATATTTCCCTACAAAAGAGATTAGCAACATGTGAAGCATCGTCTATCTTGTTGCAAGGAATGAAATGTGCCATTTTAGAGAAACAGTCCACAATGACAAATATGGAATCTTTCCCATTTCATGTCCTAGGTAGACCAAGTACAAAGTCCATGCTAATGTCTTCCCATGGTTGGTATGGAATTGGTAGAGGCATATAGAGGCCATGAGATTGAGCTTTGGACTTAGCTTTGCGACATGTAGAGCATCGGTTGGTGAAACGATTGACATCCCGAAACATCTTAGGCCAAAAGTAGTTCTTCGAGAGCGTGGCGAACGTCTTGTCATGTCCGAAATGTCCCATTAAGCCTCCTCCATGAGATTCCTGCAAAAGCAACAAATGAAGAAAAGATCAGGGATGCTAAGTTTGTTAGCTCGCATAAGATATCCATTTTTTATGTAATAGCGTTCCCAAGAGGTGTGCGACAAACACTTGGCATAAGGAGTAGCAAAAGTTGCATCATGCTCATACAAGTCTTTGATATGCTCGAAGCCAATGACATCTAACTCAAGTTGTGTAACAAGCATGCATATGCGGGAAAGAGCATCCGCTACGATGTTTTCTCTACCCTTGATGTACTTGATGACATAAGGAAAAGACTCAATAAATTCACTCCATTTAGCATGGCGCTTGTTCAACTTGGTTTGAACCTTAAGATACTTGAGAGTCTCATGATCTGTATGAATGATAAACTCATGGGGACGAAGGTAATGTTCCCATTCATGCAAAACGCGGACTAAAGCATATAGCTCTTTGTCATAGATGTCATAGATGGGGTAATTGAGTTGCGCTCCAGAAAGTTTCTAACTAAAGTAAGCTATGGGGCGCTTCTCTTGCGTTAACACACCTCCTATGCCATTACCACTAGCATCGCAATGAATCTCAAAAGGCTTGTCGAAGTTGGGTAAAGCAAGCACGGGAGCATGAGTAAGAATTTTTTTAGCTCGTTGAATGCGGTATCTTGGGATGGTCCCCAAACAAAAGGCACATTCATCTTGCTCAAAACATGCAAAGGCGAAGCAATGGTGCTAACATCCTTCACAAAGCGACGATAGAAACCCGCAAGGCCAAGAAGACTATGCACTTGATGCAAGTTGGTTGGTTGCGGCCAAGTCTTAATAGAATTAATCTTGGAGTCATCAACATGAACACCCTTGGAGGAAACAACAAAACCCAAGAAAACGAGCTTATCAACACCAAAAAGGCATTTATCCATATTAGAATAGGGGCGCTCTTTTCTAAGAGTTTGCAAAACGGTGCGGACATGGGTGACATGCTCTTTGATAGATTTGCTAAACACAAGAATGTCATCGAAGTAAACCACAACAAATATACCTATGTAAGGGCGAAAGACATGATTCATAAGGTGCATAAAAGTGCCCGGTGCTTCTAAGAGACCCATAGGCATGACTAACCACTCATACAAACCAAACTTGGTTTTGAAGGTGGTTTTCCATTCATCACCTTCTTGTATGCGGATTTGATAGTAACCACTCTTAAGATCAATTTTGGAAAATATAGTGGCACCACTAAGTTCATCTAGCATATCATCTAGGTGTGGAATGGGATACCTATAGCGAACGGTGATAGCATTGATAGGTATACAATGGGAGCACATGCGAAAGCTACCGTCACATTTTGGCACAAGAATGACCAGTACGGCACAAGGGCTCAAACTTTCACGCACATGTCCATGGTCCATGAGATGCTTTACTTGCCTTTTTATTTCTTTGGTTTCTTTGGGGTTGACGCGGTAGGGAGCTTTGTTCGGAAGTGGTTCTCCGAGGATGAGGTCGATGCGGTGCTCAATGCCTCGGAGTGGAGGTAGTCCCGGAGATAGCTCGTCGGGAAAACGTCGTGAAATTCCTGCAAAAGAGAAGACAACACTAGAGGAAGAGTGTGAGAAGTGTTAGTTTGTGGTGCATTGTCCTTGCACACAAGGACGTAGTGTAGGACACTAGATGGGTTCTCACACACTCCTCTTATCTCACTTTTGGTGGAAAATAGGACTAAGTTCTTCTTTTCGCTCATCGTGGAGGTATTCGATTTGGTCTTGTGGCGCTCACTCTCTTTTTGGTGGCTCGCTCTCTCACTATTCTCTCCACGATGGGTGGCTTGCTTGTCGGCGATCACTTGACTTGGGAACATGGGACGAAGTACATACTCCTTGCCCTTCATCTTGAAAATGTAGTGGTTCGTTCGGCCGTTGTGGATGACTCCTCTATCGAATTGCCATGGGCGTCCTAGGAGAAGATGGCAAACGGTCATGGGAACGACGTCGCACTCCAAGGTGTCTTCATAGGCGCCAATTTTGAAGGAGACTTGTACTCGGTGCTCGACTTGGATGCTGCCGGAGTCGCTAAGCCATTGCACTTCATATGGATGGGGATGCTTCGTCTTGGGCAATTGAATCTTGGAGCAAAGTTCTTCGCTTGCGAGATTATGACAACTTCCACCATCGATGATGACCTTGACGGATCGTCCATTGATGCCGGCCTTGGTGTGGAGTATGTGGCATCGTTGGTCTTCTTCTTGGTGATGTTGGAGAGTCAAAACCTTGGAGACAACAAGGGCGGGACTTGAATCTTCATCGTGAAAGATTTGTTCTTCTTCATTGTTCACTTGGTGGTGCATGGCGACTTGCTCAAGGGCTTCCATTTCGCCTTCACTCATGGAGTCATAAGTGCTACCGTCATTTAGGATCATGGTCCGCTTGTTGGTGCACTCGTAGGACTTGTGGCTTCGGCCTCCGCAAGTGAAACACTTGAAGGAACTCGTTTTGACGGTCTCATCGGTTGGAGTTGATGATGATTAAGATCTTGGCTTGAAGTTGCTTGTACGAGGAGGATGACTTGGAGTTGACGAAGCTTTCTTGGAACTCGACTTGTCGATGGTGCTAGTAGAAGGCTTGGTAGTCGGTGTTGGAGATGTTGAAGCTTGGTTGTTGGAGAAGCCGTATGACTTGGATGAGAACTTGGCATACTTGAAATCCTCTTGCACTTGGCGTTCCGCTTTGGTAGCTTGGTGCACTAGCTCGATGAGGTTCGAGTATGGTTGGAAGTCGGCGATCTTCTTGATGGGATGATTGAGTCCATTCAAGAAACGTGCCACTGTTTCTTCATCATCTTCCGTGACATTGGCTCGTATCATGGCAATCTCCATCTCCTTGTAGTACTCTTCAACGCTCTTGGTTCCTTGCTTGAGTAGTTGGAGTTTCCTGAAGAGGTCGCGGTTATAGTAGGTAGGTACGAAGCGTGCTCTCATGATATCCTTCATTTGCGCCCAAGTATGGATGGGTGGTTCACCTTTTGCCTCTTGGCGCTCTATGATTTGTTCCCACCAAATGAGCACATAGTCTTGGAACTCAAGGGATCCCATTGCGATCTTCCTCTCTTCTTCATAATTGTGCAAACGGAAGATCTTGTCAACTTTCAATGCCCATGAAATGTACTCTTCAGGATCGTTGCTTCCTTTGAACTTGGGCATGGTGAACTTGAGCTTGCCGTAGCGTTGCTCTTCATTGTGTTGGGGTCGGGGATGATAACGTCCATGTTGTTGATGATTGTTCAACTCGTGGTGCTCTTGGCACCGAAAGTTGTCAACCTCGTGCTGCTCTTATCGTGGAGGATCTCCATTGTCTTCATGATCTTGAGGAACTTCTTGTTCTTGGCGTGCTCGTGTATGAGCTTGTCGAGCTCGAGGAGGAACTTGAAGGTGCACGCGAGCTTGATAAATCCTCTCGCAGACTTCTTCGTGAAGTGCTTCGGCATGTTCACGAGCTTGTCGGCCTCGGTCGGCTACGACTCAACTTGACTCGCAAAGAGCTCGTTGTGCCTCAAGTGCTTGAGTGTCACGGAGTTGTTGTTCCTGACGTTGTGCCACGACATCTTGTGCATTTTGGTGTAGATGTGCGTGCTCTTCCTCTTCATGTTGGCGTTGTCACTGCCGTTCTCGTGCTAGCGCAAAGGCTTCTTGGATTTGACGTCGTCGGTGCTCTTGCGAGTCGGTGTCGCGTAGAAGATTGAGGCTTGCTTGATGCTCGTTGCACGCGGCACGGAGAAGAGTGTTCGATGTTGGTGTACTTGAGCCGGAGAGGGTGAAGTCGGAGTGGCAACTTGAACGACTCCTTCTTGAAGTGGAAGAAGAGCAGTTGAGCAACAAAGCATGAATCTCGTCCATCCTTGCGTCATTCTCTTGCTTGTGATCGTCGAGCTTGTGGTCGAAGTAGTCCCTTGTACGTTGCTCGAAGAGTCGCAAGTCGGTGGCGAGGTTGTCGATACGGTCACTCATGGCTTGTTTCTCTTGATGCAAAGCACGTTGTGCACCAAAGAGGTGACTCTTGGTGATGAAGGAGTTCATGTCATCATCTTCCTCCATGACGAGTGGGTTGGTAGAAGTACTTGGCATGTCCATCATTCCAAGACAAAAGTGAGTGGTAGAAAGAGAAGAACGAATACCAAATGTACATTTACCAAAGTTGAAAGTGGATCGATGATCACTCCAATGTAGGACAAGGAAATAGCACAATTGGTACTAATTCTTGTCGGTTTCTCACACCTACACAAGTAAAAGCTTATGGTGGAGCTTGGTTAGGATGGTGGCACAAAATTTGATGCAATTTGTAAGTGAGCTTCAATAATGTTGGAAAAGATTCGCAAGATGCAATGTAACAAGTAGACCAAGCATATAAGGTACACGGAAACACACACGCAAAAAGATAAGTGGGGTTGGGCAACCAATGATGAGCCAAAATGTGGAATCCACAAAAATACTCTTGTTGCACAACACTAGAGAGACGCTAGCATGATTGCACAATAGGCGGATATAAGAACTTGTGCACAACCTACTTAGCAAAAATGCAACGACTTCTATCCCAAGTATGTTCTATGCAAGGTGTTTCGATGATATGATACAAGATGATCTAGTATGACAATCTTAATGTTGTATGATGCTATGGTTCTTGCTTAAAATCTCTTTGTTTATCTTTCCTTTTTGCTTAAAAGCTTGTTTGGCTCTTTGATGTTTGAGCTCTTTTCTCATGCGATACTTGACGAACCAAGATAGCAATTGTGTATGTGGTAACAACTTTGTGACACAAGAGATGATACCAATATATGCAACAATGATGTATGTATGCTATGGGAAGTATGATCACTAATTTGCACAAGTCTTGTTGCCGGCAATACTCAATGGCTAGTCTCGATGGTAAGCAACGCAAAGGAGTAACGCTATGATGGCTATCAATGTAATGGCAAGATTGATATGTCCAATACCAAGATGAGGTTACCGTTCTTTCTTACGGTTGAAGGTTTAAAAAGGATGAGATTGTAGTCGTTGTCGTAGTGCACGGTCTTCAGTACATTGGCGAAGATGCCGCTGCACCGTGGACGGAGTTGTTGAAGTACCGGAAATAGTCGAAGATGTGCGAACTTTCTGTCTAAGCCGGAAGGTCTGGGCAAGACGGATGGTCCGGGCTCCGGAAGGTCCGGGCGTGGCCGGAAGTTCCGGTGGTCGTGAAACTGGCAAGAATAGAGAATTGGGGATTATGGATTTGGGCGGAAGAACTTGAGGAAAAACCCAAATCCGAAGGGGAAAAGAAAAAAAATGGTGGAAAAGAAGGGTGGGGAAGCTAGATCTACGAGCGACACACAAAATTCACAGATCAAATCCAACAAAACTTCATCACACCAACAAATCACAAAAAATATTTGGGGCAATTTTTGGTGGGGATTTTCGGATTAGGACAAAAAACAACAAAATTAGGCTAGAAACACAACGGGGAGGCTCCGAAATCGTTATCAACGTGGCTCTATATACCAAGATGATGTAGGGTAGAACCCTAATCGCCGATCTTTCACGAAAGGAGCGGAATCCCGCGATGAACACGAAGAACACAAAGGGGAAAGCGAGGGAAACACAAGGGAAATAGGAGAGGAACACTCAAACCAACAAGATAGTCACACAAGTGCTAGATCCCCGAATACATAAAGTAAGATACACGATCCACGATCAACTAGAGATGATACAGGGTAACCGGTCTTCTGCGTGAGGAGGTCTTGATGTTCTTCCCTAAAGAGGGGTCTTGAATCCGCTTGGGGAATCTTCTCCGAGGAGGTATGATCTCCAAGGAGAAGGTAACCAGCTCTCACACAAACATGAGCTATCTCTTTGCTAACCCTAAAACATAGGTAGGAGAAGAGTATTTATAGTCTAAGGGACGAAAGGGTAGACGGGCCTCGGCCCAAGTCGCTGCGCGTAGGCAGGGCCGGAAGTTCCGGGCGGGACCGGAAGTTCCAGGTGCCAGAGGTTCCGGGGAGGGTCCGGCCTAACCGGAGAGTTGGCGCGGGCGGAGCTGGGTTGGCATCCGGGGGCTGGAAGGTCCGGGCTGGCCGGAGGTTCCGGGTGCCGGAAGGTCCGGGACAGGTTCCGGGCTAACCAGAAAGTTGGCATGCCTGGGCTGGTAGAAGACGTCGGAGGCCGGAAGCTCCGGGTCGGCCGAAATGTACGGAGGCCGGAAGTTCCGGGCTCTGGCTGGAGGTTCCGGGTGGTCCAGAGTGTTGACGCATGTCTCTTCTTCTACAGCCCTTAGCTCCATGTCTTGAGCGTTGTACCTGATCACACATAGCATCTGGGACTTAGGCAGTAGCCATGTCTCACTTGAAGAGGAGGGAAACTCAAGTAGGAGTGATGTCACCTCGGATTGAATAGCACGGGCCCTAGCTCTTGTCATGGGCCCACTTGGAGCTTGGATAGTTGAGGTGGTTTCCATGGGGATGATCGTGGGATGCTCCGCATCATACAGCAGCACCAGAAGTTTGACCAGGCTCAATGGGAACGCGTTGTGCTCATCCCACTTGATTTGAAAGACGATGTTGTTGTTGTTGTAGAGGTGCGACAGGTGCAGCCGGCGGTGGAAGACGCGCGAGAAATTCATTAAACTTGTTATCAAGCTTTGTTTCGAACGCCTTCTCAATGCGATCTATCTTCTCCATGTCCTCCTCAAATCTATTTAGCACATCTTCCACCTGTTCACTCATCATTTGTGAAACTTATCATGTAACTCTTTGTTTGTCATGTTCTCCCAGTCAGTCTCGTCGGCTTGTGATCCTGCCATGGTTAGCAGCAATAGAAACACACAAGAATATGATCCTACAGACTACTAGGATGTGGTCATGGTGGTGGTGTGGTGGACAATCACAAATCCGTCAAGCGATCTCAAATTCTTACCAGTTCTTACCAAGCAGCAGGTGGTGATCAGCAACCGTGGTAGTCAAAACTCTCAAAGCTTGGATAGAGCACTTACCAGGGAGAGTCAAACGCAAGACGTAGATGTATGTGGAGCTGGGAAGGCTTATAATATGGTAGCAAAAAGGGTCAGCAATAATCAATTCAGAGATGCAAAGTTGAATAAACGCTCAACGACGGTACTGTGCTAGTCCTAGGCTAGACCGTGCTAGAGACGCGAGCCTAGAACACTAACAAAATCACGGCACTGCACATAAAACAAGGGAAAATCACACTCTGGAACTTTTTTTCGCTCTGTTTTTTTGGCGCTCCTCTTTTTTTTGCGCTCCTCTTTTTTTTGGGAAAAAATACTATAATGGCGAGTGTCTCAAAACTCTTCCCATGTCAAACTGATAGGATGGGCACAAATTTTTTTGACTTTTTTCAGAAATCAGGGCAGCGACGATGAAAAAGTGTGACAAAAAATCACAATGAGGACACGTGGCTCAAAAGACTGAGAAAAACCTAAAAATAGGATAGGGAAAAAATTGCCTGCGAAAATTTTGGCCTAAAAACTGTCAGGGGGTCTCTAGACTTTTTTTTTCTGAAACCTACTCAGGCAAGGAAACACGAAACGGAAATTAGATGGATCTTGAAAACAAACCAAATAAGAAAGGAACTCAGATTGGTGGTGGATATATGGTGGTAGGATATGGCAGCGGTGGTTGTATATGGATACAGATTGGTGGTGGTATATTGATATGGATTGGTGGTGGTATATGGATACGGATTGGTGATGGTATATGGGGACGAATCGGTGGCGGATAAGTGGTGGTGGTAGATGGCAGGGGCGATGATGATGGTGCGGCGGCGGCGTGACAACTTATGACCAGAACTTGAAACTGTAAAAGACTAGACTTATGACCAGCAACTAGACACGATGGTGCAACTGCAAATTCAACAAAGCAAAATACTGAAAAGACTATGCAAAGGCTCAGACTGGTTCAGATATGATGAACTAACCCTAAATTTTTTTTGGCTTTTTCGTGGACCGTAGGTATGACAAACAGACTTGATCTAAACTACGAAAAACTATAAAATCTCACCGAGCAACCTGGAAATCTGATACCACTTGATAGAGGCGAAGGTGTCCCGTCTTTCGATGAGATGGTGGCTATCATTTTGGAGGAAGTTGACTTTGACGATCTGACTATGAACGTGCGAGGACGTCGCGCCTTAGCAATCGCTAAACCAACTCCGGGAGGTTATTGACCACGACGGAGCACGATCAACCTGACCACGAAGGTCCGTTTCCTGCAGGCAAACGAAGAACAAGCAAGAAACTAAGATTGCAATCTGGATATTGCGAATATAAGATGAAAGCTTTATTGATCAAGGTGCGGTTCTGTGACGCCTTTATCTGCTCTTTGAACAGAAACAAAGCACGCGAAGTTGCAGCTATGGCGAACTTTAATCTAAACAAAACCCCAAAGTCTAAACGATGCCCTAAGGGCTGTATATATGTTGGAAGAGGGGGGGTGATTTAGTGGCCCTTGGAGGAGGGGTTTGAAACCAACCCTAACTCTTTTTTTCCCACACATACAGACTCTAACAACAACCTATACTTAAGTATTTCAAAAATACATGGGCCTGGCCTAATAATAAGGTGATGCAGCACCTAGAATAGCCTCTGGACGAAATTTATCAAGTGGCATCTTGTATATTTCATCCAAGGCTTCATGCGCTCCTTATGGTGGCTTCAATGTCCTGAAATCATCACTTGTGATTCCGTTCCTGATCCCCTTGCACATGCCAGCATCTCCATGCTTGGTCTTGCTCCAGTGTTCATCCCTCTTATCCATGCCAGGCCCTTCATTTGTAAGCAAAACAAATGTATCCAATTTAGGCAGCATCATATTCTCATGAACGTTAGAATCATTACCAAGAAACGAAAGTACCTGGTAATTCAATTGGCGTGCGCGAGCTCTAGTAATTGGTCCAGTATGTATAGCGGCATGGGCTGTGGGTGTAACAATGGTATTGATGTCCTCATCAAATCCGTATCCATATACCACCACCGCTACCATATCCTACCACCATATATCCACCACCAATCCGAGTTCCTTTCATATTAGGTTTGTTTTCGAGATTCGTCTAATTTCCGATTCGTGTTTCCTTGCCTGAGTAGGTTTCAAAAAAAAAATTCACAGGCAAAAATATTTTTCCCTATCCTATTTTTAGGCTTTTCTGAGTCTTTTGAGCCACGTGCCATCATAGTGATTTTTTGTCGCACTTTTTCCTCGTCGCTGCCCTGATTTCCATAAAAAAGTCCAAAAATATTCCGTGCCCATCCTGTCAGTTTGACGAGGGAAGAGTTTTGAGACACTCGCCATTATAGTGATTCTTCGCAAAAAAGAGGAGCGCAAAAAAAGGTGCACCAAAAAAACAGAGCGAAAAAATAATCCAGAGTCTGCTTTTCCCTTGTTTACGTGCAGCGCCGTGATTTTGTTAGTGTTCTAGGCTCGCGTCTCTAGCACGGTCTAGCCTAGGACCAGCACAGTACCGTCATTGAGCGTTTATTCAACTTTGCATCTTTGAATTAATTATTGCTGACGCTTTTTGCTACCATATTGTAAGCCTTCCCAGCTCCACATACATCTACGTTGTGCGTTTGACTTTCCCTGGTAATTGCTCTATCCAACCTATGAGAGTTTTGACTACGATGGTAGCTGGTCACCGCCTGCTGCTGGGTAAGAATTGGTAAGAATTTGAGATTTGCTTGACGTATTTGTGACACCCACCACCCCCTCTTGTACGTAGTCTGTCGGATCATATTCTTGTTTGTTTCTATTGCTGCTAACCATGGCAGGATCACAAGCCGACGAGACTGACTGGGAGAACATGACGAATAAGGAGTTGCATGATAAATTTCAGCAAATGATGAGTGGACGGGTGCAAGATGTGCTAAACAGATTTGAAGAAGCCATGGAGGAGATAGATGGCATGGAGAACACGTTCGAAACAGTTTAATGAATTGCTCGCGCGTCTTCCACCACCACCACCGGATGCACCTAATGCACCTCTACAACAACAACAACAACAACAACAACAACAACGTCGCCTTCCAAATCAAGTGGGACGAGCACAGCGCGTTCCCATTGACCCTAGGAAAAATTCTGGTGCCGCTGTTGATGCTTCTGTAGCTCCTGCTGCTACTGTAGAGGTGGAGGACCATTACGATGATGAGGTTTATCAAAATCAGAAGTACGTGCAACCACCACCACCACCACCAGGTCGTCCTCAGGTATATCATCGCAATGGTAGAGCTGCACCACCACCTGAGGTACGAGATCATGACCTTTTTCCTAAACTGAAGTTAAATATTCCACCATTTGAGGGTAGATATGTTCCTGATATATACCTTACTTGGGAGATAGAAACTGAACAAAGTTTTACATGTTTACAATATCCCGAGGAGAGACGTGTTCCCGCTGCTGTTTGTGTTTTCACTAGTTTTGCATGTGTTTGATGTTCTGAACATTATAGATTATATCTTATTCCAGCTACTTGGGCTGGTTTGAAAACTGCTATGTGTACTCGTTGGATTCCACCATATTATCAACGTGAATTACTTCAAAAATTGCACCGTTTACGACAAGGAAAAAATTCTGTAGAGGAATATTATCAGGAATTACAAACTGGCATGATTAGATGTGGTATTGTTGAGGAGAATGAAGCTATGCTTGCACATTTTATGAGTGGATTAAATAGAGAGATTCAGACCATTCTAGAGTATAAGGAGTTGATGAGGACATCAATACCATTGTTACACCCACAGCCCCTACTGTTACATATACTGGACCAATTACTAGAGCTCGCGCACGCCAATTAAATTACCAGGTACTTTCGTTTCTTGGTAATGATTCTAATGTTCATGAGATTATGATGCTGCCTAAATTGGATACATTTGTTTTGCTTTCAAATGAAGGGCCTAGCTTGGAGAAGGATGAACATTGGAGCAAGAACACGCATGAAGTTGATGGCATGCGCAAGGGGATCAAGAACGGAGTTACAACTGATGATTTCAGGACTTTGAAGCCGCCATAAGGAGTGCATGAAGCCATGGACGAAATATACAAGATGCCACTTCATAATATTCGTCCATAGGCTATTCTAGGTGCTGCGTCACCTTATTAATGGGCCAGGCCCATGTAATTTCGAAATACTTAAGTATAGGCTATTTTTAGAGTCCGTATGTGTGGGGAAACAAGAGTTAGGGTTGGATTCGGACCCCACCCTCAAGGGCCACGAAATTCCCCTCTCTTCCTCCATATATACAGCCCTTAGGGCGTCGTTTAGATTTTGGGTTTTGTTTAGATTAAAAGTTCGCCATAGCTGCAACTTCGCGTACTTCGTTTGTGTCCAACGACCAGACCAAGACGTCACAGAACCCCACCTTGATCAATAAAGCTTTCATCTTATATTCGCAATATCCAGATTGCAATCTCAGTTTCTTGCTTGTTCTTCGTTTGCTCGCAGGAAACAGGCCCTCGTGGTCAGGTTGATCGTGCTCCGGCGTGGTCAATAACCCCTCGGAAGTTGGTTTAGCGATTGCTAAGGCGCGACGTCTCGCACGTTCGTAGTCGGATCGTCAAGGTCGACTCCCACAGAAAACGATAGCCACCATCTCATTGAAACATCGGGACACCTTTGCCTCTATCAGGAGTATACTAATATCACTCATTTATTCCATCTTGCTTGTAAAACTGAACGTGAAGTGCAGCATCGACAGGCATTGGCGCGAACTAACTTTTCTGCAGGTCGATCTTCATCATGGACACCACGTGCATCCTCTACTTCAACTGCCCCACCACCTCCATCAGGTGCCGCCTCCAGCCGTGATACAAGAAAGCAGGCACAACCACCACTATCTGCCAAGAGCACACCTGCTGGGCCTGCGCAGAGCTCTTCATCTTCCATGGCATCAACAGGGCACACAAGTGCTATTATTTGTCGTTGTTGTAAGGGAAGAGGACATTTTGCGAGAGAATGCAAATCTCAGCATGATCCCTAATGGTTATTTTACGAAAGGAGTGGATCCCGCGATGAACACGAAGAACACTGTGACGCCCGGGTAATTAAGCTACAGTAACCCTCTAGAAATGATGCCACATCACCTCAGTTAGTGTTGATAATCTCACATTAGTTCAAAAACGATTCGGAATTCAACTTCAAGTTAAAGACAAACAATAAAACTTTTCAAATATTAAATCCAAAATGTTCAGGTTGTGCCAGTTAATGCATAGGTGATTATGATGAAGAATCCACATCTTTATATAATGTATAAATGCACTAAAATGATTTAAACGGTAGACAAAAAACATTATTTAAATACCTTTGGTATTTTATAAATACTAAACTATTTTATTTTGGGTTAAAACCTTTTGTGGCAGAGCGTTATTTTGAAACATTATTTTAATAACCAAAAATAATATGGGACTAAAATTAAAACAAGAAATAAATAGAAAACAATAGGACATATAAAATAAAACTAAAAATAAAGTAAAACAACCCCTGCCCCAACTGGGCCTCAGCCCAGCCATCGGCCTACCAGGCCGGCCCACCCCACCCCCTATATAGCCTTCCCAGGCCAAACCCTAACCCACCGACACTCCCACTCCCCCCACCACACGATCCCCACTGCCCTCAATCTCTCCCACGCCTCTCTCCCCTTCCCCATCTGGATCGGGGAAGAGGAGCCATATCACGCGCCGCCCCGCGCCCCTGACGCCGGCGCCCATCCCCGGCGCCACCTCGACGCTCGCTGGACTGCCCGCCCCGCCTCTCTAACGCCGACCGACCCAGGACCTCACTGTCGTCCGCCTCGTCCTCCTCCCCGCCGGTGCCATCGCGCCTCGCCGCCCAACTCCCTTGCAACGGGGGTGAGAACCCCATTCCCCTGCTACCCTTTCCCCGCCGTCCCGCACGTCCACCGTCTCGTTCGCACGCACTCGCCCCGCACGCGCCTATCCCGCGCCCGCCGCTGCCACGCTCCTCCCCAGGGCCGCGCCGACCTGCTCCTCCCCGTCACTGCTCGCTTCCCCGCCGGCGCCCGCGCCCTGGAAGCCCGCATCGCGCCCCTCCTCGCCTCGTTGCACCACTGTTGCTGCTGCTCAACATCGCTGACGCTCGCCTCTGCCCCGTCACTGCCTTGCGGTCGAGCACGCCCCCGCCCCGTACCCTATGCGCTCCAGGCCCGTCCGTGCCTGCACGCCCCCTGCTCCTAGACGCCGCGCCGCGGCTCACATCCTGCTGCTGTGTTGCTGCCGTAGCCGCTCGTCGCCCCGCCAACAACACTCCGCCTCCACCGCCCCCCCCCCCGCGCGGCCCTCCAGCTCCGGCTGCCGCGCCCGCAACCCACCCGCTGCCTTAGCCCTCCGGCAGCCGCCCCGCTCGCCGCGTTGGCTGCGCAGAGTCCGGCCATCGCCTGTACGCGCGGGCGCCATCCCCCTGCTGGTTTGTGACATCAAGAGATGGGACCGGCCTCACTTAATCAAGGGCTAACCCCCCACTCCCACTAAACTAAACCCTGTTTAGTTAATCCCACTAATAACCCCCCTGACGCTGATAATGGGAACCACTCCTGTTTAGTCTAATTAAAATCAATTAAAAAACCGGTTTAGTTAAAAGATATCCTCAGCCTATGACATGTGGTCCCCGCTTGACTCTGTTGACTAGTCAACAGTTGACTGGTGAACTATTGACTTGGCTGTTCACTTGACCCCCTGGCCCCACTTGTCATACACAGTGGCTAGGTGCTGTTGTGTATAAAAAGTAACTACACTGTTTATTCTCGAATTAAAATAATTCCAGTAATTATAGAAAATGAATCAAAACTTTGAAAATTAATAGAAAATAAACCGTAATTCAGATGTAAATACTTTATACATGAAAGTTGCTTAGAAAAACGAGACAAATCCGAATACGTAGTCCGTTCGTCCGCCACACATCCCTAGCATAGCGAACATGCAACAATACCCCTTCGATTCTTCTGTCCGAAAACGTCAAACACCGGGAATACTTTCCCGGATGTTTTCCCCCGTCACCGGTACCACCTCGTACCGTGTTAGGGCACACCTAGCTTTACTCTTTGGCATGTCATGCATCGTCATGCATTTGTTTGCTTAAATATTTAATTTTTCTTCCCCCTCTTCTCTCGCTAGACACCGAGACCGACGCCACTGCTACCCAGTACGACTACGGAGTTGACGACCCCTCTCTCTTGCCAGAGCAACCAGGTAAGCCCCCCCTTGATCACCAGATATCGCCTACTCTCCTCTATGCTGCTTGCATTAGAGTAGTGTAGCATGTTACTACTTTCTGTTAATCCAATCCTGATGCATAGCCTGTCCTTGCTACTACCGTTGTTACCTTTACCTGCTATCCTAATGCTTAGTATAGGATGCTAGTTTATCATCAGTGGCCCTACATTCTTGTCCGTCTGCCATGCTATACTATCGGGCCGTGATCACTCGGGAGGTGATCACGGGTATATACTTATACATAATATATGATACTTGTGATGACTAAAGACGGGTCGGCTCGTAGGAGTACCCGCGAGTGATTCACGGATTGGGTCCGAAAGGACGTTTGTCCCGACGGCCCTCTGAGTGGATCTTTGTGGCGAAGCGACAGGGCAGGTTGAGACCACCTAGGAGAGAGGTGGGCCTAGCCCTGGTCGGCGTTCGCGGTTATTTCAAGATAACACGTTTAACGAGATCTTGGTATTTGATCTGAGTCTGGCTACTGGCCTATACGCACTAACCATCTACGCGGGGAAGTTATGGGCACTTGACGTCGTGGTATCAGCCGAAGCCTTCGTGACGTCAACGACTGAGCGGTGCGCGCCAGATTGGACTGGAACGCCTGCTAGGAAAGGTCTGCTTCTCACCGCGTTCGCAACGTGCAGGTGTGCAAAGGGCGATGGGCCCACACCCCTGCGCCATAGGATTTAGACCGGCATGCTGACCTCTTTGGTGTGCCTAGGTAGGGCTGGGACGTGTTGATCTTCCGAGGACGGGCATGACCCAGAAAAGTGTGTCAGGCCAAATGGGATCGAGCATGTTGGGTTATGTGGTGCACCCCTGCAGGGAAGTTAGTCTATTCGAATAGTCGTGATCTTCGGTAATAGGACGACTTGGAGTTGTACCTTGACCATATGACAACTAGAACTGGATACTTAATAAAACACACCCTTCCAAGTGCCAAATACAACCGGTGGTCGCTCTCTCACAGGGCGACGAGGGGAGGATCATCGGTTAGGATTATGCTACACGATGCTACTTGGTGAACTTACCATCTACTCTCTTCTCCTGCTGCAAGATGGAGGTTACCAGAAGCGTAGTCTTCGACAGGACTAGCTACCCCCCTCTTATTCCGGCATTTTGCAGTTCAGTCCACATATACTACCCTTATTCCATTTGATACCAATGCATACATATGTAGTGTAGCTCCTTGCTTGCGAGTACTTTGGATGAGTACTCACGGTTGCTTTACTTCCCATTTTCCCCCTTTCTTTACCTGGTTGCTGCGACTAGACGTTGGAGTCCAGGAGCCAGACGCCACTGTCGATGACGAGTACTACTAGTCGGGAGGTGCCTACTACTATGTGCAGCCCGCTGACGACAACCAGGAGTAGTTTAGGAGGATCCCAGGCAGGAGGCCTGCACCTCTTTCGATATGTATCCCAGTTTGTGCTAGCCTTCTTAAGGCAAACTTGTTTAACTTATGTCTGTACTCAGATATTGTTGCTTCCACTGACTCATCTATGATCGAGTTCTTGTATTCGAGCCTTCGAGGCCCCTGGCTTGTAATATGATGCTGGTATGACTTATTTTATTTGTAGAGTTGTGTTGTGATATCTTCCCGTGTGTCCCTGATCTTGATCGTACACATTTGCGTGTATGATTAGTGTACGGTCAAATTGGGGGCGTCACAAACACGAGGAGGGAAACGAGGGTAAACACGGGGAAAACACAAGAGAGACACTCAAACCAACAAGAATGATCACACAAGTTGATGCGGAGCATCCTACGGACATCACCATGTAAAGAGTCCATTTGGCAAGTGACACGTGCGTCATCTACTTCTCATACCTAAAGGTGAATCTTCTCCTTTACATGTGTTCACTTGACCCCTTCAAGGATGACATACTACTTGACACTCCACTCGTGTGCATGCATAGGTATTTCCGGAGCTTCACGGACGACGAGGAGGAGTGCAAGCGCCAAGGAACACCTACGCCATCCGCGAGGGAAGCGTGGAAGAGAAGACGGAAGAAGACGGAGCTGCAGAGTCCCCAGCGGCCGGACGACCGACGTGCCACCGGACGTCCGACAATCTACAGCGACCGGCAGACCGGGCTATGCTGGACGTCCGACACCTAGAACTCCAGCCAGCCCAAGAGTCCAGCCGACGATATCTACAACGACCGGACGACCGAGCGAGACCGGACGTCCGACGAGTCCCAGCGCCCGGACGACCGGCGTCGACCGGACGACCGGTGCCACTACACCCGAGAACAATCAACGGATATCCGACGCGCGCCGCACGTCCGGACCGTCCTGAGCCACCGGACGTCCAACCCCCACCGGTCATCCTGTACCTTCCTTTGGCCTTGTACCTCTCTCCCACTTACCCCTTCGTGGCTAAGACTATAAATATACCACCTCCACCTCCTTTCTAGGGTTAGCAAAGTAGTAGCTCATTTAGAGATAGAGCTTTGCTCATCCATTACGGATCTACTCCACGAGAGAGACCGCGGCCCCTCTTCGGAGAAGATCCACCTTGGATTCAAGTCCCCTTCATGGGAAGATCCCCTCGTGGATTCAAGACCTCCTCCCGGAGATGAAATTTACCTTGTATCTTTCCCTTTGTTGTTAATGTACCTTGTGGATCTTGTGTGTTTCATTGTCTAGTGGATGTGTGATTGGACATGTTCTTGAGTGTTTCCCCTTGTGTTTTCTCTCCATTCTTCCCCGTGTTCTTCGTGTTCTTCGAGGGATCCCGCTCCTTTCATGAAAGATCAGCCAAATAGGGTTCGACCCTACATCATCTTGGTACCATGAGCCACATTGATCACGATTTCGGAGCCTCCCCTCTTCGTTTTATAGCCTAATTTTGTTGTGTTCTTCCCTAAATTCAAAAATCCCCACCAAAAATAGCCCCAATTTTTTTTGTGATTTGTTGGTTTGAAGAAGTTTTGTTGATTTTGATCCGTGAATTTGCTTGGTTTCAAGGGGGTCTAGCATCTCCCCAAGTTTCCCCATCTTTCCTCCAAAAAATGATGTAGGGTAGGAACCCTAGGGGCCGATCTTCCATGAAAGGAGCGGATCCCGCGAAGAACACGATGACCACAAGGGGAAAAATAAGGGAAACACAAGGGGAAGCACGAGAGGAACACTCAAACTAACAAGAACAAGTCACATATGTGCTAGATCCTCGAATACAAAAGGAAATATACACGATCCACGGACAACTAAGGACGATAAAAGGGTAGCCGGTCTTCTCCGTGAGGAGGTCTTGATGTTCTTCCCTAAAGAGGGGTCTTGAATCTGCTTGGGGGATCTTCTCCGCGGGAGGCTAGAATCTCCGAGGAGAAGGTAACCAAGTGAATGAGCAAAGCTCTCACATGAAATATGAGCTAATCCTTTGCTAACCCTCAGATGGTGGAGGTGGGGGAGTATATATAGTCTAGGGCCACGAAGGGGTAAGTGAGGGCGAAGGGATACATGGGCTCGGCCCAATACACTGTGCACAGACAGGTGTCGGACGTCCGACGGGTACCAGACGTCCGGTGGCTCGCGAGGGTCCGGTCGTCCGGTACTTGTCGGACGTCCGGTGTTTTGGCTCGGGAAAGCCATTGTCGGATTTCAAGACGGGGCCGAACGTCCGGGCGCTGGAGGATGTCGGACGTCCCATAAGCGCCGGTCGTCCGACCGCTATATGTCTCGCTGGCTAGGACATGGGCTGGCTGGTGAAGTCTCCATGCGTTGGACGTTTGGTCCAGACCGATCGTCCGGTGGCTGTAGATTTCTGGCAGCTTCTTCTCTTGGTCCTTATACTTGGCGTCCTCGCTAGCTCATCCGTTGGATGTGGTGGCTCCGTGGCTTTCCTCCAAGTACCTGATCATGCTAGCACACACGTTGGAGGTAGTAGCCATGTCTCACATGTAGAAAGTGAAAGTTCAGAGAGGAGCGAGTTCAACTTGTGTCCAGTGGCGTATGTCGAGGTCTCGTCATATGTCCTCTTGGGGCTTGGAGAGTAGTCGGAGTGTACATGGGGATGAACGTGGGATGCTCTGCATCATCTCCCCCTCTGGGAAAGATCCGACCTCGGACCGTGATCCTCACCACCATGGAAATGGTTTTTGTGGACGAACATGAAAACATGGGGCAATCCAAGTACTCCAAGGTGTCGCCGGAGTGGTATACATGCAAAAAGAGCAAACACAAACGACACTCAGAAATACAATGGTTACACCACACAAAGTGTCCATAATGTAAGAATGAGTCCGTGCAACAAGATTGATCATGACAAGGTGCATGAAGCTTATCCAAAAGAGATGGAATGGTATGCAAAGCATTCATGGGAGCACAAGCATTCATACCGCACACAAATGTGTTGTGAATATGATCAATGCAACCATGGTGCAAAATGATGTCATAGAGAGACGGTTTATCAATAGTATGAATATGGCAATGGATGCTCAAGATAAGTATGTGATCATGCAATTGATGATGGGCAATATGATCATGATGTATGAATATGCCATCAAGGTAGATCACAACAAATTTTCAAAGGAAATGCACAAGCTCATATATCATGGATGACATGGGAATACAAGATGCAACAAGGCAATCAAAATATGAGTCAATCCATGCATAAGATGCAAATTTGTCATGTGTGTGAGATGTCCAATGAGCATGACATGTGTGAGCACAATCAACAAATATGGAGGTGTTGGTGTAACAATGCTCGATGTCGTGGCGTGAGTGGAGGTTTGAAGGTGCTTCCAATAAGTCCAAGCGCTCCTCAATGTGAAGGTCCATATAGCCAATCTTAAATGACGCCCCTCCGTGCGCGAGATGTACCATGTAGACAACAAGAAGGAAACAACAATGAAAGAGTGACCCATCCAATATGCATATTTGAGGATGGCTCAAAGGGAAGGAGTTCACCTTTAGGAGATTCTCGCAAATGTTGGTGTTGCACATCGTATATGCCTTCACATGACCAAATTGTCTCATGACGGTATCGCCTTGTGAATCCTTCAACATGAAAGAACATGACAAATACACGGAAAAACAAATGAGGTTAGCGGAGATGCAAAACCTATCATTCGTGTGGTATAATACCCAACAAGTGTATGCATCATGCTCATCATAAGAAAGAACAAGGGAGCATTTCATAGTATGGAGGCATATGATGCGAGAACAACCAAATACAATAGGCTCAATCAAACAAGCATGCATCACAAGTAAGATGTCCAAGTCTCCACAATCAATAAGCATAGATGCAACAATTGGAGGCAAGGGACAATGAACAAAATATAGCATGTGAGAGGCATGAACATATACGTCATCAACCCAAGAAAGCAAGTAATAATGGAACATGGGTGATGTGACAAAGCAAGCAATCATATGAATCAAGGCAAGCAAGCTAGTAGTGCGAAGATGGAACGTACCAGAAGGAATCATGTCAAGTATGTCATGTGTGCAAATGGTAGGCATGAATAATGCACGTGACATATCACAAACATGAAAAGAGGATATGAGCAAAATAGCATCAATAGCATGGGGCACATGATAAACATGGCAATAGCAACAAGGATCTCCATCGAGCGTGCAAATACACATAGGAGTAGCATAATGGTGAATCATGTGTAGACGCAAGCAAGGGTCACAATTGCATGGCAAAGGCATAAGCATCGCATGCAAAGTGAACACGGTAAAATGAGCATGAAGAGACAAGTGGTATATAGCCCATAGCCGTGTGAGACCCAAGTGAGAGAGATGCGCGTAGTCATTGCGCGAAGAGAGCGGTGGGAAGGATAGTTCACGGGATCCCAAGTCATCTTTGCTCTCAAGAGCTCGTTTCATCAACTCTTAGGATTGAGAGGTTGACGAGTATACGTGAGTACCTACACAAAACAAAGGCAAAAGGAAAACAACGCTAACCCTAGAAAGTTGGGCGAGAGGGAGTATATATAGTCTAGGGGGAGAAGGGATGCACCGGCCTTGGCCCTTCACTGTGCGCAGATAGGGGAGGCTGGATGTCCGGACTGAAGTGGTGGTATTTGTTGCTCTCGGGTTCAGAGGGGACGGATTTCCGGGTTGGTGGCCGGATGTCCGGGGGCTCGGGATAGGCCGGATGTCCGGGCTGTCGAGGCCGGATGTCCGGGGCCTATAGCTTCTGGCGGCTGAGCTGCTGTGTTGAGAGGAGCTCCAGGGGCCGGATGTCCGGGGCCTGGGAGATGTTCTTGACTCCTTCCGTTGGTTCTCTTCATCCGTGAACTTGGGGACTTGTACATCTTCATGCGCATCTTCGGGAGGGTCCTCTTGGTACCTAATCATGCACAACACCTCAGACTTAGGTAGTAGCCATGTCTCATGCATAGAAAGTGGAAGTTCGGAGAGGAGTGAGTTCACCTTATCTTCGATAGCCTTGGCTCGGGCTCGTGTCATTGGTCCAACTGGTGTCATTGGAGGTGTAGGTGCGTCCATGGGGATGATCCTGGGATGCTCCGCATCATCTCCCCTCCCTTGGGGAAGATCCATCCTCGGATCAAAATCCTCATCAGCATGGTAGGGCGAGAGATCTTTGATGTTGAAGATGTCGCTTACGGAGTACTTGTCACGAGGGATGTCGATCTTGTATGCGTTGTTGTTGTAGCGTGCAAGCACCTTGAATGGTCCATCCGCACGTGGTCGAAGTTTGGACTTGCGTTCTTGGGGAAAGCGGTCCTTGCGAAGGTGTAGCCACACAAGGTTTCCAATGTTAAATATCATAGGGTGCTTGTTGACGTTAAGCTTGGTCACAAGGCGTTGTACTTGGCGCTCGATTGTGTTTCTTGTGTCTTCATGCACCTTCTTGAGATGGGTCGCTCGTGCACTTGCGTCCAAATTGATGCGCTCTTGGAGTGGTAGAGGGAGAATATCCAATGGTGACAAAGGGTTGAATCCGTAGATGACCTCGAAGGGGGACTTGCCGGTTGTTGAGTGTCTTGCTCGGTTGTAGGCGAACTTGGCGATAGGAAGGCACTCCTCCCACTCCTTGATGTTCTTCTTGATGAGTACTCGAAGTAGAGCGGAGAGTGTGCGGTTTGTCACCTCCGTTTGGCCGTCGGTTTGAGGATGGTAAGCCGTGGAGAAGAGTAGCTTGATTTCGAGCTTGGCGCATAGGGTCTTCCATAAGTAACTAAGGAACTTGACGTCGCGGTCCGAGACGATAGTCTTTGGCACTCCATGTAGACGCAATATTTCCCTACAAAAGAGATTAGCAACATGTGAAGTATCGTCTATCTTGTTGCAAGGAATAAAATGTGCAATTTTTGAGAAACGGTCCACAACGACAAATATTGAATCTTTCCCATTTCAAGTCCTAGGCAAACCAACTACAAAGTCCATGCTAATGTCTTCCCATGGTTGATATGGAATTGCTAGAGGCATATAGAGGCCATGAGATTGAGCTTTGGACTTAGCTTTGCGACATGTAGAGCATCGGTTGGTTAAGAGATTGACGTCCTGAAACATCTTGGGCCAAAAGTAGTTCTTCGAGAGCGTGGCGAACGTCTTGTCGCGGCCGAAATGTCCCATTAAGCCTCCTCCATGAGATGCCTACAAAAGCAAAAAATGAAGAGAAGACTCGGGGATGCAAAGTTTGTTAGCTCTCATAAGATATCCATCTTTGATGTAATAGCATTCCCAATAAGTATGCATCAAACACTTGGTATAAGGAGTAGCAAAAGTAGGGTCATGCTCATACAAGTCTTTGATATGCTCTAAACCAATGACATCCAATTCAAGTTGAGTAATAAGCATGCATATGTGGGAAAGAGCATCCGCTACAATGTTTTCCTTACCTTTGATCTATTTGATGACATAAGGAAAAGACTCAATAAATTCACTCCATTTAGCATGACGCTTGTTCAACTTGGTTTGATCCTTAAGATACTTGAGAGTCTCATGATCGGTATGAATGATAAACTCATGGGGACGAAGGTAATTTTCCCATTCATGCAAAACGCGGACTAAAGCATATAGCTCTTTGTCATAGATGGGGTAATTGAGTTGCGCTCCGGAAAGTGTCTCACTAAAGTAAGCTATGGGGCGCTTCTCTTGCATTAACACACCTCCTATGCCATTACCACTAGCATTGCAATGAATCTCAAAAGGCTTGTCGAAATTGGGTAAAGCAAGCACGGGAGGATGAGTAAGCAAATTCTTAAGCTCATTGAATGCGGTATCTTGGGATGGTCCCCAAACAAAAGGCGCATTCTTCTTGCTCAAAGCATGTATAGGAGAAGCAATGGTGCTAAAATCCTTCACAAAGCGACGATAGAAACCCGCAAGGCCAAGAAAACTACGCACTTGATGCAAGTATGGAAAATTCTAGCTAGGCAGTTTTTAAACCAATTTTAGACTTTTTCAGAAAAAAATTGTTGCGGAGCAAAAAAAAGAGGACAAAAGTGCAAAAAAAGTGAAAGAAAGGAAAAAAAATTCAGAGAGTGCTCCTCCCTTGTTTACGTGCCGCACCGTGATTTTGTTCGTGTTCTAGGCTCGCGTCTCTAGTACGGTCTAGCCTAGGACCAGCACAGTACCGTCGTTGAGCGTTTATTCAACTTTGCATCTCTGAATTGATTATTGCTGACATTTTTGCTACCATATCATAAGCCTTCCCAGCTCCACATACATCTTCATCGTGCGTTTGACACCACCTGGCAATAGCTTTATCCAATCTTTGATAGTTTTGACTACCACGGTTGCCGATAACCACCCGCTAGTGGGTAAGAACTAGTAAGAATTTGAGATTCGCTTGCCGAATTTGTGATACACCATCACCACCACTACCACTTCCTAGTAATCTGTAGGATCATATTCTTTTGTGTTTCTATTGCTGCTAACAATGGCAGGATCACAAGCCGATGAGACAGATTGGGAGAACATGACGAACAAAGAGCTACATGATAAATTTCAGCAAATGATGGGTGGACAGGTGCAAGATGTGCTAAACAGATTTGAGGCCATGGAGAAGATAGATGGCATGGAGAAGATGTTCGAAACAAAGCTCGATAACATGTTTAATGAATTGCTTGCGCGTCTTCCGCCGCCACCACTAGCTGCACCTAACACATGTCTACAACAACAACAACAACATCATCAACAACAACAACAACAACAACAACAACATTGCCTTCCAAATCAAGTGGGACGGGCACTGCGCATTCCCCTTGAGCCTGGTCAAAATTCTGGTGCCGCTGTTGATGCTTCTGTAGCTCCAGCTACTACTCCAGAGGTGGAGGACCATTACGAGGATGAGGTTGTTCAAAATCAGAACTATGTGCAACCACTAGCACCACCGCCACCAGGTCGTCCTCATGCATATCATCGCAATGGTAGGGCTGCACAACCACCTCAGGTATGTGATCATGACCATCTCCCTAAACTGAAATTGAACATTCCACCATTTGAAGGTAGATATGTTCCTGATTTATATCTTACTTGGGAGTTAGAAACTGGACAATGATTTACATGTTTACAATATCCTGAGGAGAGACGTGTTCCTACTGCTGTTTGTGCTTTCACTAGCTTTGCATGTGTTTGGTGGTCTGAACGTTGTAGATTATATCCTATTCCAGCTACTTGGGCTGCTTTGAAAACTGCTATGCGTACTCGTTGGGTTCCACCATATTATCAATGTGAATTACTTCAAAAATTGCAGAGCTTAAGTCAAGGAAATGATTCTGTAGAAGAATATTATCAGAAATTACAAACTGGCAAGATTAGATGTGGTATTGTTGAGGAGAATGAAGCTATGCTTGCACGTTTTATGGGTGGATTAAATAGAGAGATTCAGACCATTCTAGAGTATAACGAGTATACTAATAGCACTCGTTTATTCCGTCTTGCTTGTAAAGTTGAACGTGAAGTGCATGATCGACAGGCATTGGAGCGAACTAACTTTTCAGCAGGTCGATCTTCATCATGGACACCACGTGCATCCTCTATTTCAACTACACCAGCACCTCCATCAGGTGCCACCTCCAGCCATGATACAAGAAAGCAAGCACAACCACCACTATCTGCCAAGAGCACACCTGCCGGGCCTGCGCAGAGCTCTTCTTCTTCCATGGCCTCAACAGGGCACACAAGTGCTATTATTTGCCATCGTTGTAAGGGAAGAGGACATGTTGCGAGAGAATGCAAATCTCAGCGTGTGATGATTGCTACTGAGGATGGTGGGTATGAGTCCGCTAGTGACTATGATGAGGAGACTATGGCTCTTCTTACACGTGAAGAACACAGTGGAGATGATTCTGATCATGAGATGCAATACATGGCTCTTGAAGATGCTGACAGGTATGAATGTTTAGTTGCTCAACGTGTTTTGAGTGTGCAGGTCACACAAGTTGAGCAAAATCAGAGGCATAATTTGTTCCATACAAAGGGAGTTTTGAAGGAATGTTCGGTTCGCGTTATCATAGATGGAGGGAGCTGCAACAACTTGGCTAGCATGGAGATGGTGGAGAAGCTATCTCTCACCAGAAGACCACATCCACATCCTTACTACATCCCATGGTTCAACAACAGCGGCAATGTTAAGGTAACACGTACTGTTCGTGTGCATTTTAGTATCTCTACATATGCTGATTATGTTGATTGTGATGTGGTACCTATGCAAGCATGTTCCCTATTACTTGGTAGACCATGGCAATTTGATAAAAATTCTATACACCATGGTAGAAACAATCAGTATACTCTTGTTCATAAGGATAAAAATATTACTTTGCTTCCTATGACTCCTGATTCCATTTCGAAAGATGATATTAATAGAGCTAATAAAGCAAAACAGGAGCAAAATAAGAGTGAAAATCAGATTGTGGCAAAAGAATTTGAGCAACAAATGAAGCCTAATAATAAACCATCTAGTGTTGCTTCTGAAATTAAATTGAAAAGTGCATGTTTACTTGCCACCAAATCTGATATTGATGATCTAGATTTTAGCAAATCTGTTTGCTATGCTTTTGTGTGCAAACAGGCATTATTTTCATTTGAGGACGTGCCTTCCTCTTTGCCTCCTGCTGTCACTAACATTTCGCAGGAGTTCGCTGACGTCTTTCCACAAGACGTGCCACCGGGATTACCACCTATTCGATGGATTGAGCATCAAATTGACTTAATTCCCGGTGCATCATTACCCAACCGTGCTCCATACTGTACCAATCCAGAGGAGATGAAGGAGATTATGCATAAAGTACAGGAGCTGCTTGACATAGGTTATATACGCGAATCCCTTAGTCCTTGTGCTATTCCTACCATTTTAGTACCGAAAAGAATGGTACGTCACGTATGTGTGTTGATTGTAGAGGCATTAATAATATTACTATTCGTTATCGTCATCCTATTCCTAGGCTAGACGACATGCTTGATGAATTGAGTGGCTCTACAATATTCTCCAAAGTTGATTTGCGTAGTGGATACCATCAAATTCACATGAAATTAGGAGATGAATGGAAAACAGCATTTAAAAATAAGTTTGGATTATATGAGTGGTTAGTCATGCCTTTTGGGTTAACTAATGCACCTAATACTTTCATGAGGTTAATGAACGAAGTTTTACGTGCTTTCATTGGACGATTTATGGTAGTCTATTTTGATGATATACTGACTTATTGTAAATCTTTGGAGGAACATTTGGAACATTTACGTGATATTTTTATTGCTCTCCGTGATGCACGTTTGTTTGGTAACCTTGGAAAGTGCACCTTTTGCACCGACCGAGTATCTTTTCTTGGCTATGTTGTTACTCCACAGGGAATTGAAGTTGATAAAGCCAAGATGGAAGCTATCGAGAGTTGGCCGCAGCCCCAAACAGTCACACAAGTGAAGAGTTTCCTTGGCCTCTCTAGTTTCTATAGGCGTTTTGCGAGATATTTCAGCACCATTGCTGCACCTCTCAACGAGCTTACAAAGAAGGATGTGCCTTTTGTTTGGGGTACCGCATAGGAAGAAGCCTTCACGGTATTGAAAGATAAGTTGACACATGCTCCTTTACTGCATCTTCCTGATTTTAATAAGACTTTTGAGCTTGAATGTGATGCTAGTGGAATTGGATTAGGAGGTGTGTTATTCCAAAATGGCAAACCTTTTGCATACTTTTCTGAAAAATTGAGTGGGCCTAGTCTGAACTATTCCACTTATGATAAAGAATTATATGCTCTTGTTCGGACCTTAGAAACATGGAAACAATATTTATGGCCCAAGGAATTTGTTATACATTCTATTCATGAATCTTTGAAACACATTAAAATTCAAGCAAAACTGAAGCGTAGACATGCTAAATGGGTTGAATTCATTGAGACTTTCCCGTATGTCATTAAACACAAGAAGGGTAAAGAAAATGTTATTGCTGATGCTTTGTCTCGTCGTTATACTATGCTTTCACAACTTGACTTTAAAATATTTGGTTTGGAGACCATTAAAGATCAATATATGCATGATGCTGAATTTAAAGATGTATTGCAGAATTGTAAGGAAGGGGGAACATGGGACAAGTTCGTCCTTAATGATAGATTTGTGTTTCGTGCTAAAAAGCTATGCATTCCATCTAGCTCCATTCGTCTTTTGTTGTTGCAAGAGGCGCATGGAGGAGGATTAATGGGACACTTTGGCATCAAGAAGACGGAGGATATACTTGCTACACATTTCTTTTGGCCAAAGATGAGACGGGATGTTGAGTGTTTTGTTGCTCGCTACACTATATGTCAAAAAGCTAAGTCACGACTCAATCCTCATGGTTTATATATGCCTTTGCCTGTACCTAGTGTTCCTTGGGAGGATATATCTATGGACTTTGTTTTAGGTTTACCTCGAACAAAGAAGGGGAGGGATAGCATATTGTTTTGTCGTGGATAGTTTCTCGAAAATGGCACACTTTATACCATGTCATAAATGCGATGATGTTGTTAATGTCGCTGATTTGTTCTTTCGTGAAATTATTCTCTTGCATGGTGTGCCAAATACTATTGTTTCAGATCGTGATACTAAATTTCTTAGCCACTTTTGGAGATGTTTATGGGCTAAGTTGGGGACTGAACTGCTTTTCAGTACTACTTGTCACCCCCAAACTGATGGACAAACTGAAGTAGTCAATAGAACATTGTCTACTATGCTTAGGGCTGTTTTGAAGAATAACAAGAAAATGTGGGAAGAATGCTTGCCTCATATTGAATTTTCTTATAATCGTTCATTGCATTCTACTACTAAGATGTGCCCTTTTGAAATTGTGTATGGTTTCCTACCTCGTGCACCTATTGATTTGTTGTCTCTTCCATCTTCGGAGAAGGTTAATTTTGATGCTAAAGAACGTGTTGAATTGATTTTAAAAATGCATGAGTTAACTAAGGAAAACATTGAGCGTATGAATGCTAAATATAAACTTGCTAGAGATAAGAGTAGAAAACATGTTGTGTTTGCACCTGGAGATCTTGTTTGGTTACAATTGCGTAAGGATAGATTTCCTAATTTGTGTAAATCAAAGCTAATGCCACATGCTGATGGTCCTTTTAAGGTGTTAGAGAAAATAAATGATAATGCATATAAACTTGAGCTGCCTGCAGATTTTGGGGTTAGTCCCACTTTTAACATTGCAGATTTGAAGGCTTATTTGGGTGAGGAAGATGAGCTTTCGTCGAGGACGACTTCATTTCAAGAAGGGGAGGATGATGAGGACATCAATACCATTGTTACACCCACAACCCCTGTTGCTATACATACTGGACCAATTACTAGAGCTCGCGCACGCCAATTAAATTATCAGGTACTTTTGTTTCTTGGTAATGATTCTAATGTTCATGAGAATATGATGCTGCCTAAATTGGATACATTTGTTTTGATTACAAATTAAGGGCCTGGCATGGATAAGAGGGATGAAAACTGGACCAAGACCAAGCATGGAGATGATGGCATGTGCAAGGGGATCCAGAACGGAGTTACAAGTGATGGTTTCAGGACTTTGAAGCCACCATAAGGAGTGCATGAAGCCTTGGACGAAATATACAATATGCCACTTCATAATTTTCGTCCAGAGGCAATTCTAGGTGCTGGGTCACCTTATTATTGGGCCAGGCCCACGTATTTTCGAAATACTTAAGTATAGGCTGTTTTTAGAGTCCGTATGTGTGGGGAAACAAGAGTTAGGGTTGGTTTCGGACCCCTCCTCCAAGGGCCACATAATCCCCCCCTCTTCCTCCATATATACAACCCTTAGGGCGTCGTTTAGACTTTGGGTTTTGTTTAGATTAAAGTTCACCATAGCTGCAACTTCGCGTACTTCGTTTGTGTTCAACGACCAGACAAAGGAGTCACAGAACCCCACCTTGATCAATAAAGCTTTCATATTATATTTGAAATATCCAGATTGCAATCTCAGTTTCTTGCTTGTTCTTCGTTTGCTCGCAGGAAACAGACCCTCGTGGTCAGGTTGATTGTGCTCCGACGTGGTCAATAATCCTCGAAGTTGGTTTAGCGATTGCTAAGGCGCGATGTCTCGCACGTTCGTAGTCGGATCGTCAAGGTCGACTCCCACAGAAAACGATAGCCACCATCTCATCGAAACATCGGGACACCTTCGCCTCTATCATCGAGACTTGTACTAGGTGCTCGACTTGGATGGTGCCGGAGTCGCTAAGCCATTGCACTTTGTATGGATGTGGATGCTTCGTCTTGGGCAATTGTAGCTTGGAGCAAAGTTCTTCACTTACGAGATTATGACAACTTCCTCCATCGATGATGACCTTGACGGATCGTCCATTAATGTTGGCCTTGGTATGAAAGATATGGCATCTTTGGTCTTCTTCTTGATGATGTTGGAGAGTCAAAACCTTGGAGACAACAAGGGCGGGACTTGAATCATCATCGCAAAATACTTGTTCCTCTTCATCGTTCACTTGTCGGTGCATGGCGACTTGCTCGATGGCGTCCATTTCTTCTTCACTCATTGAGTCGTAAGTGCCGTCGTCGTTGAGGATCATGGTCCGCTTGTTGGTGCACTCGTAGGACTTGTGGCCTCGGCCTCCGCAAGTGAAACAATTGAAGGAACTCGTCTTGACGGTCTCATCGGTTGGAGTTGATGATGATGAAGCTCTCGGCTTGAAGTTGCTCGTAGTCGGAGGATGATTTGGAGTTGATGAAGCTTTCTTGGAACTCGACTTGTCGATGTTGCTAGTAGAAGGCTTGGTAGTCGGTGTTGGAGTCGTTAAAGCTTGGTTATTGGAGAAACCATAGGACTTGGATCAGAACTTGGCATACTTTAAATCATCTTGCACTTGGCGTTCCGCTTTGGTAGCTTGGTGCACTAGCTTGATGAGGTTCGTGTATGGTTGGAAGTCGGCGATCTTCTTGATAGGATGGTTGAGTCCATTCAAGAAACGTGCCATTGTTTGCTCATCTTCTTCCGTGACATTGGCTCATATCATGGAAATCTCCATCTCCTTGTAGTACTCTTCAAGGCTCTTTGTTTCCTTGCTTGAGTGGTTGGAGTTTCTTGAAGAAGTCGCGGTTGTAGTAGGTAGGCACGAAGCTTGCTCTCATGACATCCTTCATTTGCGCCCAAGTAGTGATGGGTGGTTCACCTCTTGCCTCTCGGCGCTCGATAACTTGTTCCCACCAAATGGGCACATAGTCTTGGAACTCAAGGGATGCCATTGCGATCTTCTTCTCTTCTTCATAATTGTGCAAACGGAAAATCTTGTCAACTGTCAATGCCCATGAAAGGTACTCTTTGGGATCGTTACTTCTGTTGAACTTGGGCATGGTGAACTTGAGTTTGCCATAGCATTTCTCTCCATTGTGTTGGGGTCGGCGATGATGACGCCCATGTTGTTGATGATTTTTCAGCTCGTGGCGTTCTGGTCGCGGAGGGTTGTCAACCTCATGTTGCTCTTGTCGTGGAGGATCTCCATTGTCTTCATGATGTTGAGGGACTTGTTCTTCTTGACGTGCTTGTGGAGGAGCTTGTCGAGCTCGAAGAGGAGCCTGAGGAACTTGACGATGCACGCAAGATTGAAATCTCCGTTCTTGAATTTCTTCGCGAAATGCTTCTTCTTGTTCTCGAGCTTGTCGGCCTCGGTCGGCTACGGCTCGACTTGAATCTTTGAGGGATTGTTGCGTCGCAAGTGCTTGAGCTTCACGGAGTTGTTCTTCCTGGCGTTGTGCCTCGGCATCTTGAGCATTTTGGTGTTGACACGCTTGCTCTTCCTCTTCATGTTGGCATTGTCGTTGCCGTTCTCGTTCTAGCGCAAAGGCCTCTTGGGTTTGACATTGTCGGTGCTCGTGCGAGTCAGTGTTGCGTAGAGTATTGAGGCTTGCTTGACACTCATTGCGCACGGCATGGCGAAGAGTGTTCGATGTCGGTGTAGTTGAGCCGGAGAGGGTGAGGTCGGATTGGCGACTTGAATGGCTCCTTCTTGAAGTGGAAGAAGAGCGGTTGAGCAACAAAGTGTGAATCTCGTCCATCCTTGCATCATTCTCTTGCTTGTGATCCTTGAGCTTGTGGTCGAAGTAGTCCCTTGTACGTTGCTCGGAGAGTCACAAGTCGGTAGCGAGGTTGTCGATGTGGTCACTCATGGCTTGTTGCTCTTGATGCAAAGCACGTTGTGCACCAAAGAGGCGACTCTTGGTGACGAAGGAGTTCATGTCATCGTCTTGCTCCATGAAGAGTGGGTTGGTAGAAGTACTTGGCCTATCCATCATTCCAAGACAACTTTAAGTGGTAGAAAGAGAAGAACGAATACCAAATGTACCTTGACAGAAGTTGAAAGTGGATCGATGATCACTCCAATGTAGGATAAGGAAATAGCACAATTGGTACTAGCTCTTGTCAGTTTCTCACACCTACACAAGTAAAAGCTTATGGTGGAGCTTGATTAGGATGGTGGCACAAAATTTCATGCAATTGTAAGTGAGATTCAATAATGTTGGAAAAGATCCGCAAGATGCCATGTAACAAGTAGACCAAGCATATAAGGTACACGGAAACACACACACAAAAAGATAAGTGGGGTCGTGCAACCAAGGGTGAGCCAAAATGTGGAATCCACAAAAATGCTCTTGTTGCAGAACACTAGAGAGACACTAGCACGATTGCACAATAGGTGGATACAAGAACTTGTGCACAACCTATTTAGCAAAATGCAACGACTTCTATCCCAAGTATGCTCTATGCAAGGTGTTGCTATGATATGATCCAAGATGATCGAGTATGACAATCTTAATGTTGTATGATGCTATGGTTCTTGCTTAAAAGCTCTTCGCTTATCTTTCCTCTTTGCTTAAAAGCTTGTTTGGCTCTTTGATGTTAGAGCTCTTTTCTCATGCAATGCTTGACGAACCGATATAGGAAGTGAGTATGCGATGACAACTTTGTGACACAAGAGATGATACGAATATATGCAACAATGATGTATGTATGCAATGGGAAGTTTGATCGCTAATGTGCACAAGTCTCGTTGCCGGCAATACTCAACGGCTAGTCTCGATGGGTAAGCAACGCAAAGGAGTAAGGCTATGATGGCTATCAATGTAATGGCAAGAGTGATATGTCCAATACCAAGATGAGGCTAACAGTCTTTCTTCTGGTATGGTGTCAAAATGGTGGCACGAATACCAAGGTGTAGTCGAGGTGGTCGTTGTTGATGACGATGTAGGACGGAGGTGATGATGTAGGATGCGTCCGTGGCGAAGATGAGCGGCGGTGATGTCGATGTCGAACCGTACATAGATAGCCGAAACACAAAAGGATGCGGTACCGCAACTCAAATTCTCAAACCTCGAAGTAACAAATGTGTCGGAGAGCGAAACGGTCCAAAATGGTTGGGCTATGCAGAAGTGGTGGAGGTATGCGGAAGTATATGTGGTATATGGTGGGCACCGAAACTAAATTTGGTAAAAAATGGACGGAAAATGGGGCGGTGGATGGAGATGTTGCTGCCAGGGGTCGGATGTCTGGGTGGAAGGCCGGATGTCCGGGGGCCGGATGTCCGGGCTCTTGATCCAGGGACGAACAGGATGAACACCGAGTGGAGAGGTCAAATCCGGGCGAAATTCTGATGGATTTGTGGATGGAAATTGGGGGGAAATGGATGGGGCGCTAGATCCACTCAATACAAAGCAAATCCACGGATCCAAACCAACAAAATCTCAACACACCAACAAATCACAAAAAAAAATTGGGCTATTTTTGTGGGGAATTTTCGAATTAGGACGAAAAACAACAAAACAAGGCTAGAAACAAAACGGGGAGGCTCCGAAATCGTGATCAACGTGGCTCTAGATACCAAGATGATGTAGGGTACAACCCTAATCGCCCGATCTTTCACGAAAGGAGCAGATCCCGCGAAGAACACGAGGAATACGAGGGGAAAACGTGGGAAACCACAAGGGGAACACACGGGGGAAACACTAAACCAACAAGAAATAGTCACATATATGCTAGATCCTCGAGTACATGGAACAATACACGATACATGATCAACTAGGGACGATACATGGTAACCAGTCTTCTCCATGAGGAGGTCTTGAATCCACGGGGGGATCTTCCCTTAGAAAGGGGGCTTGAATCCAAAGGGATCTTCTCCGAAGAGGCTGCGGTCTCTCGCAATGAGGAGATCCGATATGGATGAGCGTAGCTCTATCTCTCAAATGAGCTATCACAACGCTAACCCTAGAAAGTTGGGTGAGGGGGAGTATATATAGTCTAGGGGGTTGCCTCTATCAATTTGTTTTGCTTACAAATGAAGGGCCTAGCTTGGATAAGAAAGATGATCCTTGGAGCAAGTTCAAGCATGGAGATGATGGCATGCGCAAGGGGATCAATAATGGAGTTACAAGTGATGATGTCAGGACTTTGAAGCCACCATAAGGAGTGCATGAAGCCTTGGACGAAATATACAAGATGCCACTTCATAAATTTCGTCCAGAGGCTATTTTAGGTGCTGCGTCACCTTATTATTGGGCCAGGCCCATGTATTTTCGAAATACTTAAGTATAGGATGTTTTTAGAGTCCGTATGTGTGGGGAAACAAGAGTTAGGGTTGGTTTCGGACCCCTCCTCCAAGGGCCACGAAATCCCCCCCTCTTCCTCCATATATACAGCCCTTAGGGTGTCGTTTAGACTTTGGGTTTTGTTTAGATTAAAAGTTTGCCATAGCTGCAACTTCGCATACTTTGTTTGTGTCCAGCGTCCAGACCAAGACGTCACAGAACCCTACCTTGATCAATAAAGCTTTCATCTTATATTCGCAACATCCAGATTGCAACCTCAGTTTCTTGCTTGTTCTTTGTTTGCTCGCAGGAAACAGGCCCTCGTGGTCAGGTTGATCGTGCTCCGGCATGGTCAATAACCCCTCGGAGTTGGTTTAGCAATTGCTAAGGCGCGACGTCCTCGCACGTTCGTAGTCGGATCATCAAAGTCGACTTCCTCTAAAACAATAGCCACCATCTCATCGAAAGACGAGACACCTTTGCCTGTATCAAGTGGTATCAGATTTCCAGGTTGCTCGGTGAGATTTTTATAGTTTTTCATTGTTTAGATCGAGTCTGTTCTTCATACCTACAGTCCACCAAAAAAAGCCAAAAAAATTAGGGTTATTTCATCATATCCAAACCAATCTGAGCCTTTGCATAGTCTTTTTAGAGTTTTGCTTTGTTGAATTCGCGGTTGCATCGCCGTGTCGAGTTGCTGGTATTAGCGACTAGTCCCTTAAAGTTTCGAGTTCTGTTCGCAGGTTGTCACGCCGCCACCGCACCATCGTCATCATCATTGCCTTATACCACCACCCCACTATATACATCGCCGCTGTCATATACAACCACCAATCTGAGTCCAGATATACCATCACCATATACAACCACCAGTCCGAGTTCCACTAGATTCATCGCTGCCACCAGTCCGAGTTCCACCAGATTCATCTCCACCACCAGTCCTAGTCCGAGTCCAGTATTTGTTGCTTTGTTTTCGAGTTGCAGATCACGCTATACTCCAAGTCGTGACAGAGTAGGATTCCCGAGATTCCATGCTACCCATAGTAGAAAAATAGTTCCAAACTAAAAAAAATTGGCTAGGCAGTTTTTAGACCATTTGTAGACTTTTTTGAAAAAAATTGTTGCGGAGCAAAAAAAAGAGTGAAAAAGTGCAAAAAAAGTGAAAAAAACTAAAAAAAACATTCAGAGCGTGCTCCTCCCTTGTTTACGTGTAGTGCCATGATTTTGTTAGTGTTCTAGGCTCGCGTCTCTAGCACGGTCTAGCCTAGGACCAGCACAGTACCGTCGTTGAGCGTTTATTCAACTTTGCATCTCTGAATTGATTATTGCTGACCCTTTTTGCTACCATATTATAGGCCTTCCTAGCTCCACATACATCTACGTCGTGCGTTTGACTCTCCCTGGTAATCGCTCTATCCAAGCTTTGAGAGTTTTGACTACGACGGTTGCCGATCACCACCTGCTACTGGGTAAGAAATGGTAAGAATTTCAGATTCGCTTGCCAGATTTGTGATACACCACCACCACCACCACTTCCTAGTAGTCTATAGGATCATATTCTTGTGTGTTTCTATTTCTGCTAACCATGGCAGGATCCCAAGCCGATGAGACAGATTGGGAGAACAAGACGAACAAAGAGCTACATTATAAATTTCAGCAAATGATGAGTGGACAGGTGCAAGATGTGCTAAACAGATTTGAAGAGGCCATGGAGAAGATAGATGGCATGGAGAAGACGTTGGAAACAAAGCTCGATAACAAGTTTAATGAATTGCTCGCGCGTCTTCCACCACCAGCACCGTCTGCACCTAACGCACATCTACAACAACAACAACAACAACAACATCGCCTTCCAAATCAAGTGGGACGGGCACTACGCATTCCCCTTGAGCCTGGTCAAAATTCTAGTGCCACTGTTGATGCTTCTGTAGCTCCTGCTGCTACTGCCGAGGTGGAGGACCATTACGAGGATGAGGTTGATTAAAATCAAAACTACGTGCAACCACCAGCACCACCGCCACCAGGTCGTCTTCATGCATATCATCGCAATGGTAGGGCTGCACAACCACCTCAGGTACGTGATCATGACCATCTCCCTAAACTGAAATTGAACATTCCACCATTTGAGGGTAGATATGTTCCTGATATATATCTTACTTGGGAGTTAGAAACTGAACAACGATTTACATGTTTACAATATCCTGAGGAGAGACGTGTTCCTGCTGCTGTTTGTGCTTTCACTAGCTTTGCATGTGTTTGGTGGTCTGAACATTGTAGATTATATCCTATTCCAGCTACTTGGGCTGCTTTGAAAATTGCTATGTGTACTCGTTGGGTTCCACCATATTATCAACGTGAATTACTTCCAAAATTGCAGCGTTTAAGACAAGGAAAAAAATCTATAAAAGAATATTATCAGGAATTACAAACTGGCATGATTAGATGTGGTATTGTTGAGGAGAATGAAGCTATGCTTGCACATTTCATGGGTGGATTAAATAGAGAGATTCAGACCATTCTAGATTATAAGGATT
Organism: Triticum urartu; assembly: GCF_003073215.2. Taxonomy (NCBI): domain Eukaryota; kingdom Viridiplantae; phylum Streptophyta; class Magnoliopsida; order Poales; family Poaceae; genus Triticum; species Triticum urartu. The sequence continues at coordinate 424,422,847 of NC_053027.1, forward strand.
ATACTAATATCACTCGCTTATTCCATCTTGCTTGTAAAGCTGAACGTGAAGTGCAGGGTCGACAGGCATTGGCGCGAACTAACTTTTCTGCAGGTCGATCTTCATAATGGACACCACGTGTCGGCGTTCTGGGAATGGGGGTCCCCAGAATTGCCTGCCTGCGGCCCGCGGCGTGGCTCAAAGGGGGGCCCAGCGCGGCCCATCTTCACCAACACAAACCCAAGACCCTCGCGAGGGGCCAAGCCTCGCGGGGCGGATGATGCGGAGCTTCCTCAGGCACGGCCTTGTCAGGCTGGCTCACGAGGAGGCGGAGAGATCAAGGCGGGGTATCTCACGAGGTGCCCGTGATGCAAGCCATGACGACTGGGTGCGCTAGGTGGGTGCCAGCCCGCGCAGCGTCCTCCCTTCCTCTTTGGTGCAAAGGGGGCAAGCGCAGCCACGGAGTACCGAGGCATCAGGCAAAGGTTGCCATTTCGGTGCAACGAGACCAAGACCAGGAGGACTATGAGATGGAGGTCACCGTGGAGCCCAAGATGGCGTCATCACCAGAGCTTTGCACAGGCGAAGACTGCTTTTGTCAGGATAGTTGATACTAGCTGTCCCCCTTCAAATTAGCCCGCCATTGTTGGCTCCCTTCCCGCTCGATATTTGGGAAGAGGACCAGGGCCTCTATGAATAGGACCAGCCACCGACACAGCCAAAGGAGGCTGGAGGCTGGGGAAAAGAGCTGGCCAGAGAGTTGGAAAGATAGAGAAGATCAGGTAGAGAGAGAGAGAGGGGTGACTGAGCTCCTCCCAGCAGTTCATCACCCCAGCCAAGAGCAGACCCTCGCGAGGCTATTCTTCCTTGTATTGTTCATCATCATCAGCCCAAGAGGCAATCCACTACACCAAACACTGGAGTAGTGTATTACACCACAACGGTGGCTCGAACCAGTATAAACCCTGTGTCTCTTGTGTTGTTCTTTCCTTAGTTTAGATCCTAGTAAGGCGGAGGAGTGCAGGTAGGTAGGAGGCGAAATCTCCATGCGCACCCCAGTGTTCGAACCTCTAGGGTCTGCCGGAACCCGAAATTTGACACCACGTGCATCCTCTATTTCCACTGCACCAGCACCTCCATCGGGTGCCACCTCTAGCCGTGATACAAGAAAGCAAGCACAACCACCACTATCTGCCAAGAGCACACCTGCTGGGCCTGCACAGAGTTCTTCTTCTTCTTCCATGGCATCAACAGGGGACACAAGTGATATTATTTGTCGTCGTTGTAAGGGAAGAGGACATTTTGCAAGAGAATGCAAATCTCATCGTGTGATGATTATTACTGAGTATGGTGGGTATGAGTCTGCTAGTGACTATGATGATGAGACTTAGGCTCTTATTACACATGAAGAGCACGGTGGAGAGGATTCTGATCATGAGACGCAATACATGGCTGCTGAAGATGCTGACAGGTATGAATGTTTAGTTGCTCAACGTGTTTTGAGTGCGCAGGTTACACAAGCTGAGAAAAATCAGAGGCATAATTTGTTCCATACAAAGGGAGTTGCGAAGGAACGTTCTGTTCGTGTCATCATATATGGAGGGAGCTGCAATAACTTGGCTAGCATGGAGATGGTGGAGAAGCTATCTCTCACCACAAGACCACATCCACATCCTTACTACATCCAATGGTTCAACAACAACAGCAAGGTTAAGGTAACACATACTATTCGTGTGCATTTCACTATCTCTACATATGCTGATTATGTTGATTGTGATGTCGTTCCTATGCAAGCATGTTCCTTATTACTTGGTAGACCATGGCAATTTGATAAAAATTCTGTACACCATGGTAGAAACAATCAGTATACTCTTGTTCATAAGGATAAAAATATTACCTTACTATGACTCCTGATTCCATTTTGAAAGATGATATTAATAGAGCTAATAAAGCAAGACAGGAGAAAAATAAGAGTGAAAATCAGATTGTGGCAAAAGAATTTGAGCAACAAATGAAGCCTAATAATAAACCATCTAGTGTTGTTTCTGAAATTAAATTGAAAAGTGCATGTTTACTTGCCACCAAATCTGATATTGATGATCTAGATTTTAGCAAATCTGTTTGCTATGCTTTTGTGTGCTAAGAGGCATTATTTTCATTCGAGGACGTGCCTTCCTCTTTGTCTCCTGCTGTCACTAACATTTTGCAGGAGTTCGCTGACATCTTTCCACAAGACGTGCCACCAGGATTACCACCTATTAGAGGAATTGAGCATCAAATTGACTTAATTCCCGGTGCATCATTACCCAACCGTGCACCATATCGTACTAATCCAGAGGAGATGAAGGAGATTATGCGTCAAGTACAAGAATTGCTCAACAAAGGTTATATACGCGAATCCCTTAGTCCTTGTGTTGTTCCTATCATTTTAGTGCCGAAAAAGGATGGTACGTCGCGTATGTGCGTTGATTGTAGAGGCATTAATAATATTACTATTCGTTACCGTCATCCTATTCCTAGGCTAGATGATATGCTTGATGAATTGAGTGGCTCTACAATATTCTCCAAAGTTGATTTGCGTAGTGGATACCATCAAATTTGTATGAAATTGGGAGATGAATGGAAACAACATTTAAAACTAAGTTTGGATTATATGAGTGGTTAGTCATGCCTTTTGGGTTAACTAATGCACCTAGTACTTTCATGAGATTAATGAACGAAGTTTTACGTGCTTTCATTAGACGATTTCTGGTACTTTACTTTGATGACACATTGATTTATAGCAAATCTTTGGAGGAACATTTGGAACATTTACGTGCTGTTTTTATTGCTGTACGTGATAGCACGTTTGTTTGGTAACCTTGGAAAGTGCACCTTTTGCACCGACCGAGTATCTTTTCTTGGCTATGTTGTTACTCCACAGGGAATTGAAGTTGATAAAGCCAAGATTGAAGCTATTGAGAGTTGGCCGCAGCCCAAAATGGTCACACAAGTGAGGAGTTTCCTTGGCCTCGCTGGTTTCTATAGGCGTTTTGTGAGAGATTTCAGCACCATTGCTGCACCTCTCAACGAGCTTACAAAGAAGGATGTGCCTTTTGTTTGGGGTACCGCACAGGAAGAAGCCTTCACGGTATTGAAAGATAAGTTGACACATGCTCCTTTACTCCAACTTCCTGATTTTAATAAGACTTTTGAGCTTGAATGTGATGCTAGTGGAATTGGATTAGGAGGTGTGTTATTACAAGATGGCAAACCTGTTGCATACTTTTCTGAAAAATTGAGTGGGCCTAGTCTGAACTATTCTACTTATGATAAAGAATTATATGCTCTTGTTCGGACCTTAGAAACATGGCAACATTATTTATGGCCCAAGGAATTTGTTATACATTCTGATCATGAATCTTTGAAACACATTAAAAGTCAAGCAAAACTGAACCGTAGACATGCTAAATGGGTTGAATTCATTGAGACTTTCCCTTATGTCATTAAACACAAGAAGGGTAAAGAAAATGTTATTGCTGATGCATTGTCTCGTCGTTATACTATGCTTTCACAACTTGACTTTAAAATATTTGGTTTGGAGACTATCAAAGATCAATATGTGCATGATGCTGAATTTAAAGATGTATTGCAGAATTGTAAGGAAGGGAGAACTTGGAACAAGTTCGTTCTTAACGATGGATTTGTGTTTCGTGCTAACAAGCTATGCATTCCAGCTAGCTCCGTTCGTCTTTTGTTGTTGCAGGAGGCGCATGGAGGAGGATTAATGGGACACTTTGGCGTCAAGAAGACAGAAGATATACTTGCTACACATTTCTTTTGGCCAAAGATGAGACGGGATGTTGAGCGTTTTGTTGCTCGCTGCACTACATGTCAAAGAGCTAAGTCACGACTCAATCCTCATGGTTTATATATGCCTTTGCCAGTACCTAGTGTTCCTTGGGAGGATATATCTATGGACTTTGTTTTAGGTTTACCTCGAACAAAGAAGGGGAGGGATAGCATATTTGTTGTCGTGGATAGGTTCTCGAAAATGGCACACTTTATACCATGTCATAAAAGCGATGATGCTGTTAATGTTGCTGATTTGTTCTTTCGTGAAATTATTCGCTTGCATGGTGTGCCAAATACTATTGTTTCAGATCATGATACTAAATTTCTTAGCCACTTTTGGAGATGTTTATGGGCTAAGTTGGGGACTAAACTGCTTTTTAGTACTACTTGTCACCCCCAAACTGATGGACAAACTGAAGTAGTCAATAGAACATTGTCTACTATGCTTAGGGCTGTTTTGAAGAATAACAAGAAAATGTGGGAAGAATGCTTGCCTCATATTGAATTTGCTTATAATCGTTCATTGCATTCTACTACTAAGATGTGCCCTTTTGAAATTGTGTATGGTTTCCTACCTCGTGCACCTATTGATTTGTTGCCTCTTCCATCTTCGGAGAAGGTTAATTTTGATGCTAAAGAACGTGTTGAATTGATTTTAAAAATGCATGAGTTAACTAAGGAAAACATTGAGCGTATGAATGCTAAATATAAACTTGCTGGAGATAAGGGTAGAAAACATGTTGTGTTTGCACCTGGAGATCTTGTTTGGTTACATTTGCGTAAGGATAGATTTCCTAATTTGCGCAAATCAAAGCTAATGCCACGTGCTGATGGTCCTTTTAAGGTGTTAGAGAAAATAAATGATAATGCATATAAACTTGAGCTGCCTGCAGATTTTGGGGGTTAGTCCCACTTTTAACATTGCAGATTTGAAGGCTTATTTGGGTGAGGAAGATGAGCTTTCGTCGAGGACGACTTCATTTCAAGAAGGGGAGGATGATGAGGACATCAATACCATTGTTACACCCACAACCCCTGTTGCTATACATACTGGACCAATTACTAGAGCTCGCGCACGCCAATTAAATTATCAGGTACTTTTGTTTCTTGGTAATGATTCTAATGTTCATGAGAATATGATGCTGCCTAAATTGGATACATTTGTTTTGATTACAAATTAAGGGCCTGGCATGGATAAGAGGGATGAAAACTGGACCAAGACCAAGCATGGAGATGATGGCATGTGCAAGGGGATCCAGAACGGAGTTACAAGTGATGGTTTCAGGACTTTGAAGCCACCATAAGGAGTGCATGAAGCCTTGGACGAAATATACAATATGCCACTTCATAATTTTCGTCCAGAGGCAATTCTAGGTGCTGGGTCACCTTATTATTGGGCCAGGCCCACGTATTTTCGAAATACTTAAGTATAGGCTGTTTTTAGAGTCCGTATGTGTGGGGAAACAAGAGTTAGGGTTGGTTTCGGACCCCTCCTCCAAGGGCCACATAATCCCCCCCTCTTCCTCCATATATACAACCCTTAGGGCGTCGTTTAGACTTTGGGTTTTGTTTAGATTAAAGTTCACCATAGCTGCAACTTCGCGTACTTCGTTTGTGTTCAACGACCAGACAAAGGAGTCACAGAACCCCACCTTGATCAATAAAGCTTTCATATTATATTTGAAATATCCAGATTGCAATCTCAGTTTCTTGCTTGTTCTTCGTTTGCTCGCAGGAAACAGACCCTCGTGGTCAGGTTGATTGTGCTCCGACGTGGTCAATAATCCTCGAAGTTGGTTTAGCGATTGCTAAGGCGCGATGTCTCGCACGTTCGTAGTCGGATCGTCAAGGTCGACTCCCACAGAAAACGATAGCCACCATCTCATCGAAACATCGGGACACCTTCGCCTCTATCATCGAGACTTGTACTAGGTGCTCGACTTGGATGGTGCCGGAGTCGCTAAGCCATTGCACTTTGTATGGATGTGGATGCTTCGTCTTGGGCAATTGTAGCTTGGAGCAAAGTTCTTCACTTACGAGATTATGACAACTTCCTCCATCGATGATGACCTTGACGGATCGTCCATTAATGTTGGCCTTGGTATGAAAGATATGGCATCTTTGGTCTTCTTCTTGATGATGTTGGAGAGTCAAAACCTTGGAGACAACAAGGGCGGGACTTGAATCATCATCGCAAAATACTTGTTCCTCTTCATCGTTCACTTGTCGGTGCATGGCGACTTGCTCGATGGCGTCCATTTCTTCTTCACTCATTGAGTCGTAAGTGCCGTCGTCGTTGAGGATCATGGTCCGCTTGTTGGTGCACTCGTAGGACTTGTGGCCTCGGCCTCCGCAAGTGAAACAATTGAAGGAACTCGTCTTGACGGTCTCATCGGTTGGAGTTGATGATGATGAAGCTCTCGGCTTGAAGTTGCTCGTAGTCGGAGGATGATTTGGAGTTGATGAAGCTTTCTTGGAACTCGACTTGTCGATGTTGCTAGTAGAAGGCTTGGTAGTCGGTGTTGGAGTCGTTAAAGCTTGGTTATTGGAGAAACCATAGGACTTGGATCAGAACTTGGCATACTTTAAATCATCTTGCACTTGGCGTTCCGCTTTGGTAGCTTGGTGCACTAGCTTGATGAGGTTCGTGTATGGTTGGAAGTCGGCGATCTTCTTGATAGGATGGTTGAGTCCATTCAAGAAACGTGCCATTGTTTGCTCATCTTCTTCCGTGACATTGGCTCATATCATGGAAATCTCCATCTCCTTGTAGTACTCTTCAAGGCTCTTTGTTTCCTTGCTTGAGTGGTTGGAGTTTCTTGAAGAAGTCGCGGTTGTAGTAGGTAGGCACGAAGCTTGCTCTCATGACATCCTTCATTTGCGCCCAAGTAGTGATGGGTGGTTCACCTCTTGCCTCTCGGCGCTCGATAACTTGTTCCCACCAAATGGGCACATAGTCTTGGAACTCAAGGGATGCCATTGCGATCTTCTTCTCTTCTTCATAATTGTGCAAACGGAAAATCTTGTCAACTGTCAATGCCCATGAAAGGTACTCTTTGGGATCGTTACTTCTGTTGAACTTGGGCATGGTGAACTTGAGTTTGCCATAGCATTTCTCTCCATTGTGTTGGGGTCGGCGATGATGACGCCCATGTTGTTGATGATTTTTCAGCTCGTGGCGTTCTGGTCGCGGAGGGTTGTCAACCTCATGTTGCTCTTGTCGTGGAGGATCTCCATTGTCTTCATGATGTTGAGGGACTTGTTCTTCTTGACGTGCTTGTGGAGGAGCTTGTCGAGCTCGAAGAGGAGCCTGAGGAACTTGACGATGCACGCAAGATTGAAATCTCCGTTCTTGAATTTCTTCGCGAAATGCTTCTTCTTGTTCTCGAGCTTGTCGGCCTCGGTCGGCTACGGCTCGACTTGAATCTTTGAGGGATTGTTGCGTCGCAAGTGCTTGAGCTTCACGGAGTTGTTCTTCCTGGCGTTGTGCCTCGGCATCTTGAGCATTTTGGTGTTGACACGCTTGCTCTTCCTCTTCATGTTGGCATTGTCGTTGCCGTTCTCGTTCTAGCGCAAAGGCCTCTTGGGTTTGACATTGTCGGTGCTCGTGCGAGTCAGTGTTGCGTAGAGTATTGAGGCTTGCTTGACACTCATTGCGCACGGCATGGCGAAGAGTGTTCGATGTCGGTGTAGTTGAGCCGGAGAGGGTGAGGTCGGATTGGCGACTTGAATGGCTCCTTCTTGAAGTGGAAGAAGAGCGGTTGAGCAACAAAGTGTGAATCTCGTCCATCCTTGCATCATTCTCTTGCTTGTGATCCTTGAGCTTGTGGTCGAAGTAGTCCCTTGTACGTTGCTCGGAGAGTCACAAGTCGGTAGCGAGGTTGTCGATGTGGTCACTCATGGCTTGTTGCTCTTGATGCAAAGCACGTTGTGCACCAAAGAGGCGACTCTTGGTGACGAAGGAGTTCATGTCATCGTCTTGCTCCATGAAGAGTGGGTTGGTAGAAGTACTTGGCCTATCCATCATTCCAAGACAACTTTAAGTGGTAGAAAGAGAAGAACGAATACCAAATGTACCTTGACAGAAGTTGAAAGTGGATCGATGATCACTCCAATGTAGGATAAGGAAATAGCACAATTGGTACTAGCTCTTGTCAGTTTCTCACACCTACACAAGTAAAAGCTTATGGTGGAGCTTGATTAGGATGGTGGCACAAAATTTCATGCAATTGTAAGTGAGATTCAATAATGTTGGAAAAGATCCGCAAGATGCCATGTAACAAGTAGACCAAGCATATAAGGTACACGGAAACACACACACAAAAAGATAAGTGGGGTCGTGCAACCAAGGGTGAGCCAAAATGTGGAATCCACAAAAATGCTCTTGTTGCAGAACACTAGAGAGACACTAGCACGATTGCACAATAGGTGGATACAAGAACTTGTGCACAACCTATTTAGCAAAATGCAACGACTTCTATCCCAAGTATGCTCTATGCAAGGTGTTGCTATGATATGATCCAAGATGATCGAGTATGACAATCTTAATGTTGTATGATGCTATGGTTCTTGCTTAAAAGCTCTTCGCTTATCTTTCCTCTTTGCTTAAAAGCTTGTTTGGCTCTTTGATGTTAGAGCTCTTTTCTCATGCAATGCTTGACGAACCGATATAGGAAGTGAGTATGCGATGACAACTTTGTGACACAAGAGATGATACGAATATATGCAACAATGATGTATGTATGCAATGGGAAGTTTGATCGCTAATGTGCACAAGTCTCGTTGCCGGCAATACTCAACGGCTAGTCTCGATGGGTAAGCAACGCAAAGGAGTAAGGCTATGATGGCTATCAATGTAATGGCAAGAGTGATATGTCCAATACCAAGATGAGGCTAACAGTCTTTCTTCTGGTATGGTGTCAAAATGGTGGCACGAATACCAAGGTGTAGTCGAGGTGGTCGTTGTTGATGACGATGTAGGACGGAGGTGATGATGTAGGATGCGTCCGTGGCGAAGATGAGCGGCGGTGATGTCGATGTCGAACCGTACATAGATAGCCGAAACACAAAAGGATGCGGTACCGCAACTCAAATTCTCAAACCTCGAAGTAACAAATGTGTCGGAGAGCGAAACGGTCCAAAATGGTTGGGCTATGCAGAAGTGGTGGAGGTATGCGGAAGTATATGTGGTATATGGTGGGCACCGAAACTAAATTTGGTAAAAAATGGACGGAAAATGGGGCGGTGGATGGAGATGTTGCTGCCAGGGGTCGGATGTCTGGGTGGAAGGCCGGATGTCCGGGGGCCGGATGTCCGGGCTCTTGATCCAGGGACGAACAGGATGAACACCGAGTGGAGAGGTCAAATCCGGGCGAAATTCTGATGGATTTGTGGATGGAAATTGGGGGGAAATGGATGGGGCGCTAGATCCACTCAATACAAAGCAAATCCACGGATCCAAACCAACAAAATCTCAACACACCAACAAATCACAAAAAAAAATTGGGCTATTTTTGTGGGGAATTTTCGAATTAGGACGAAAAACAACAAAACAAGGCTAGAAACAAAACGGGGAGGCTCCGAAATCGTGATCAACGTGGCTCTAGATACCAAGATGATGTAGGGTACAACCCTAATCGCCCGATCTTTCACGAAAGGAGCAGATCCCGCGAAGAACACGAGGAATACGAGGGGAAAACGTGGGAAACCACAAGGGGAACACACGGGGGAAACACTAAACCAACAAGAAATAGTCACATATATGCTAGATCCTCGAGTACATGGAACAATACACGATACATGATCAACTAGGGACGATACATGGTAACCAGTCTTCTCCATGAGGAGGTCTTGAATCCACGGGGGGATCTTCCCTTAGAAAGGGGGCTTGAATCCAAAGGGATCTTCTCCGAAGAGGCTGCGGTCTCTCGCAATGAGGAGATCCGATATGGATGAGCGTAGCTCTATCTCTCAAATGAGCTATCACAACGCTAACCCTAGAAAGTTGGGTGAGGGGGAGTATATATAGTCTAGGGGG
>NC_053027.1:424433696-424469219 GCF_003073215.2 Triticum urartu
GACACTTCCGTGATGATAATTTTGGTAATGTCATGGAACACTTCTACGACAACACAGGTATGACTATCTTGATTCTGTCATAAATTTGTCATGGATGTACATGCATGACAAAAAAGTGACCTACCGTGACAAACACGTATCATCACGGAAGTGTATGTTTTTTGTAGTGAGGACTGCCGCTGACCAGAAGAGAAGCTGTGGGTATGCTCCACACATTCAGGAGCTCATCAACTCCAAGATGGGAACAGGAACATATCTGTTGGATAAGGAGCATCTACCCTTATATCCTGATTTTAAAGACAACACTGTAGTGATGAATGAGGAGGAACCATCATCAGCTCAAGCACAGGAGAAGAGAGCAAAAGCAAAGGCTGAGAAAGCTGTCAAGATGCCAAGTGTTGAAGAGGCATCTCAAGTTTTCCTGAAGAGCAAGCAAGATCAACTTGCATATCTGATCCAATCTACACTGAGGATTGAGAAGGGCTTGGCCACCCTGACTCAAAACTAGGAGAGCTTGGATAGGATCGTAGAAACCAAATTTTATGATCTTGATCTAAAGGTAACTGAGATTCAAACAGCAATTGAGCAACTCCAGGAGGAAGCAGAAGAGAGGAGAGGGAAGGCAACTACTGATGCATTTCAGCGAGTGCCTAGAGGACAAAGGTGTGCTGTAGTGCATGTACCTGATACAAGAGCAACAACGTCAGCACCAACAGCCACAGCCTCAGTACCACCTCCAGCAGCCACTCCACCAACTCCAACTACATCAACGGATGCCTTCATCCTTGGAGTTCTCTCTACACCACCTCCCGAAGACCAAGCCTGAGAGATGCATAGCACTATGCATATTTGAACTTTTTGGTAACTTGTTGCCAAAGGGGGAGAAATATGTATAGATCATAGGCTTCGAGAGAGTGTTTTGCTTCTTTGCCTTTTGGTTGAACTTTTTATTGTATGCCTGTGTGAGATACTTTATGTCCTTGTGTCAGATACTTATGTGATCATGTGATTGATCATATGCTACTTTAATGCTTGCTTGGATGATACTATCTTTTATATCTCTATATGATCCTTCACTTTGCTTGGTGATGAGTGCATGCTTTTAAGTTATATCATTTTGAGCGCTCCACCAAGATGTATGTGACATGTAAGAATAACCCATGATCCTAATTGATTGTGCATTTGCATTCAAAGGCAATTTTAAATAATGCACAAATTTAGGGGGAGCTCTTACTTATCACATACTTCTCAAAGCGACGATGTATTACAATCTTATTATCATTTGTCAAAGCTTTGATCTATATGTTGTCATCAATTACCAAAAAAGGGGAGATTGAAAGTGCAACTATCCCTGGGTGGTTTTGGTAATTCCTAACAACATATAGCTCATTGAGCTAATACTATCTCAACATAAATATTTCAGGAAAGCTCAATGATTGGCATGGCATGGATTAGAAATGTGAACCCCTCAAAATGCTAAGGACAAAAGATTGGCTCAAGCTCAAGCTCAAGACTCTACATTTTACTTTTAGTGATCCAAGATCACATTGAGTCCATAGGAAAAGCCAATACTATTAAAAGGGGGTGAGGTGTTGCTTAATGGGTTACTTGCTCAAAATGCTTAGTGATATGCTCCAAAATCCTCAACCACTTTCCCATATCCACATATGTCCCAAACCAAAAGTCAAACTCGGCCCCACTGAAACTTTCCATCCGGCGCAACCGAGTTCAGTTTACATAGCCACTGCCACTAAACCCTAGTCACTTCGGTCCCACCGATAGGGATCTCGGTCTCACCGAGATGGGATTGCAAACTCTCTGTTTCCCTTTGTAACATTTTGATCTAACCGAGATGAGCGATCGGTCCCACCGAGTTCGCAATGCAAATTCTGTGTTTCCCCTTCATAACGTTTCGGTCCAACCGAGATGAGCGAATCGGTCCCGCCGAGTTTGCCTGACCAACTCTCTAAATCGGTCCCACCAAGTTTGTGTAATCGGTCTCACCGAGATTACGTTATGCCCTAACCCTAATGAAATCGGTCCTACCGAAAATCCTAACGTTTACATTTTGAACTGAATCGGTCTGACCGAGTTTGGTAAATTGTGTGTAACGGTTAGATTTTGTGTGGAGGCTATATATACCCCTCCACCCAATCTTCATTCATGGAGAGAGCCATCAGAACATGCCTACACTTCCATCATACATTTTCTGAGAGAGAACCACCTACACTTGTGTTGAGGTCAAGATATCCATTCCAACCACATAAATCTTGATCTCTAGCCTTCCCCAAGTTGCTTTCCACTCAAATCATCTTTCCACCAAATCCAATCCTTTGAGAGAGAGTTGAGTGTTGGGGAGACAATAATTTGAAGCACAAGAGCAAGGAGTTCATCATCAACACACCATCTATTACCTTTTGGAGAGTGGTGTCTCCTAGATTGGTTAGGTGTCACTTGGGCGCCTCCGTCAAGATTGTGGAGTTGAACCAAGGAGTTTGTATGGGCAAGGAGATCGCCTACTTCGTGAAGATCTTCCCTAGTGAGGCAAGTCCTTCGTGGGCGATGGCCATGGTGGGAGAGACAAGGTTGCTTCTTCATGGACCCTTCGTGGGTGGAGCCCTTCGTGGACTTGCACAACCGTTACCCTTCGTGGGTTGAAGTCTCCATCACCGCGGATGTACAATAGCACCACCTATTGGAACCACGCCAAAAATCTTTGTGTCTACATTGCATTTGCTCCCTCCAAACTCCTCCCTTTACCTTCATGTGCAATGTTTTACATTCCGCTGCTATACTCTTAGACTTGCATGTGTAGGTTGATTACTTGACTTGTGATAAGTTGTTAAAATCAGCCAAGACTTAAAATTGGGAAAATGCTAGATCTTTATTTGGTCAAGTAGTCTAATCACCCCCCTCTAGACATACTTTTGATCCTACAAGTGGTATCAGAGCTTTGGCCTCCATTTGCCTTGATTTCCATAGCTTTTGGTGATCATAGCCTTGGTTTCACAACCTAGGAGAGTATGGCGTCTAGCGAGGGAAATTACCATCGTAGAGGTCCTTACTTTGATGGTATAAATTTTGCTAGTTGGAAGCATAAGATGAAAATGCATATTCTTGGACATAACCCCGCCGTTTGGGCTATTGTGTGTATTGGCTTGCAAGGTGAATTCTTTGATGGGAGAGAACCGAACCGTGAAGCTAGCGCGGAAGAGTTGAAGATGTTGCAATACAATGATCAAGCTTGTGATATTCTCTTCAACGGATTGTGCCCCGAAGAATTCAACAAAATAAGCCGTCTTGAGAATGCAAAGGAAATTTGGGGTACTTTAATTGATATGCACGAAGGTACCGACTCCGTCAAGGAATCCAAATTGGATGTGCTTCAAAGTCAACTTGACAAGTTCAAAATGAAGGATGGTGAAGGTGTCGCTGAAATGTATTCTAGGCTTGGTCTCATCACAGATAAGATTGTCGGCTTAGGAAGTGAAGAGATGACCGATAGATTCATCATCAAGAAGATCCTAAGAGCCTTGGATGGAAAATATGATACCGTGTGCACATTGATCCAAATGATGCCCAATTACAAAGATCTCAAGCCAATGGAAGTCATTGGAAGAATTGTTGCTCATGAGATGTCACTCAAGGATAAGGAAGAGCTTCATAACAAGTCAAGTGGTGCTTACAAAGCCTCATGTGATGCTCCCACATCATCAAGTGAGAAACAAGCCTTCAATGAAGAATTGAGCCTAATCCCTAATGGTGAAGAATTTCAACAAGTTCTACAAGAGTAGAAGCAAGGAAAGAAGTTCCAAGTCAAGGTCCTACAATGACAAAAGATCTTCAAGTCGTGAACGAAATTGCTACAATTGTGGAAGACCCGGACACTACTCCAATGAGTGTACGACTCCCTACAAAAGAAGAGAAGATTCTCCCAAAAGAAGAAGTAGAAGAGAAGAATCACCACCAAGAGAGAGAAGGAGTAGAGATGACCGTTATGAACGAAGAACATCACGGGGAAGCAAGGATTCGGAAAGGAAGGACAAATCATCAAGGAGCTACACAAAAGGAAGACATCAAGCCCGCGTTGGTGAATGGGTATCCGGCTCCGACTCCGACGATCACTCCGAGAGAAGTTATCACTCCGACTCCGAATATGCTCAAGATGAAGGTGTTACCGGTCTAGCACTTGTGTCAACCAACTCCTACGACATATTTGAGTCACCAAATGAAGGAATTGGAAGATGCTTCATGTGTAAAGGCCCAAAGGTATCACACCCCGAGTATGTTGATTTCAATAGTGATGAAGATGACTTGCTAGGTGATGATGATTTACTTGTTGACAATTCTAGTGATGAAAACTATGATGAACTTGCTATTAATCATGCTAATCTGTAAGTGCATCTAGTGCCACCCCTAGTTGGTTTTGGAGTATTGACGACAAACCTAGCCGAGGGACTAATGTGTTTGTGAGAATTGCAGGAAAACACAGGTAGAAGTCCCTCATTGATTCGGTTTTACTACCAGAGATGACCCCTAAAAATGTACGAAGACATTGAAGACAATGGTGGTTTATGAAGATATTCATATTGAAGACAATGACATGAGAAGACTCCCTATGAAGCTTTTGGAACTCGAAGACCTAGATCCTTCGTAGTTTTATTTCATTCATGTTGTGTCATAGGAACCACCGTACTGTTAAGTGGGGTCGAAGAGAACCAGTCAGAATGACTGAAGTGATGCCTAACTCAAATCCTATGTCTTCGAGCGAAGACTTTGAGAGAAAATCTTGTTCAGAGTCAGACAAGTCAGCTTTACTTGTAGCCCAAGTAAAGTTGCCGTGTGAGTTCAAAATTCGACCGTTGGTACACGTGTCAGTTCCTTAGTGACCCAGGGTCATTTCGGACAGATCAGGTCGGGTTGCCAAGTGGCTATAAATAGTCCACCCCCCCACAACCATAAACGGTTGGCTGCTCAGATTTCAGTGCACGGCTTTTGTCGTTTGAGAGCAACCCACCTCGAAGCCTTTGAAAGAAAAATTCCTAGTGAGGAGAAAAGCCCTAACCACCCAGAGCCAGAGTAAATTGGGCATCACTTAAGTCTTCGTGTCTGTGTGATTTGAAGACTTATTACACTTGAGGACTGTGCATCCTCCAGACGGTTAGGCGTCGCGTTCTGAGCATCCAAGAGAAATTGTGGATTGTCAGTGAACGAAGTCTGTGAAGGTTTGGGAGTCTACCTTGAAGACTTACCTGAGTGATTGGGCGAGGTCTGTGTGACCTTAGCTCAAGGAGAAAACGGTGAGGACTGGGTGTCTTGGACTAAGTGTCCTTGACTGGGTGTCCGGGACTGTGTGTCCTTTGGTTTAAATACCTAGCCGCTCCAACCAGACGTACAGTTGTCACAGCAACTGGAACTGGTCCAACAAATCATTGTCTTCAACGTGTCACTGGTTTCATCTTCACTTCCTTTCGCTTACAGTTATTCTTTGTGAAGCCATTGCATGCTTGCTTTATCTTTTGTCTTCACAACATGAATGTATGATCTGTTCGGCTTCATAACTTCTTCCTACCTGATCCTTATTACACTGAAGCTGTTTGTCATTGCGCTTTCACTCTATTGAATACATGACCATGGCTGGCCTAGTGTAATCTAACTTCCGCTGCATAGTAATAGGCATGATCTTAACTGTTTGTCTTCACAACTCTCACGTTTTGAAGACTTTCATAAAAATCGCCTATTCACCCCCCCTCTAGTCGATATAACGCACTTTCAATATCTCCTCCTTTGTAACCGACCTTGTGTAAACCTAGCCCCCTCCGGTGTCTATATAAACCGGAGGGTTTTAGTCCGTAGGACAACATACAATCATACCATAGGCTAGCTTCTAGGGTTTGGCCTCTCCGATCTCGTGGTAGATCAACTCTTGTAATACCCATATCATCAAGAATAAATCAAGCAGGACGTAGGGTTTTACCTCCATCAAGAGGTCCCGAACCTAGGTAAAACATCGTGTCCCCTGCCTCCTGTTACCATCCGCCTTAGACGCACAGTTCGGGACCCCCTACCCGAAATCCGCTAGTTTTGACACCGACATTGGTGCTTTCATTGATTCCTCTGTGTCGTCGCCGTTAGGCTTGATGGCTCCTACGATCATCGATAGCGATGCAGTCCTGGGTGAGACTTTTCTCCCCGGACAGATCTTTGTGTTCGGCGGCTTCGCACTGCGAGCCAACTCGCTTGGCCATCTGGAGCAGATAGAAAGTTACGCCCCTGGCCACCAGGTCAGGTTTGGAAGCTTAAACTACACGGCCAATATCCGTGGAGACTTGATCTTCAACGGATTCGACCCCTGCCGAGTGCGCCGCACATTCTTGATGATCATGATTTAGCTCTGCCATCGGACAATGTTCAGGAGATCGCACCGACAACTGCTCTGACCCTCAATTCGGAGCCTATCGCGCCATCCGAGGACGGAGGGATAGACCCCACCATGGAGGCCGCACTCTCAGCGGCGATCGAGCCAAGGATCGACCTTACCCTTCACGAGAGCCGTGTTGCTAAACTGTCGGATCCTTCTCCGGCCATGGACTCTGAACCGCCTGCGCCCGTTCCTATCGAATCCGATTGGGCGCCGATCATGGAGTTTACCTCCGCAGATATTTTTTAGCACTCGCCCTTCGGCGACATACTGAACTCATTAAGGTCTCTCTCCTTGTCAGGAGGATCCTGGCCGAACTATGTCCGGCAGGATCGGGATGCGGATGATGAAGAACTTCGCCGCCCACCCACCACCCACTTAGTAGCCACTGTCGATGACTTAACCGACATGCTCGACTTCGACTCCGAAGACATCGACGGTATGGACGACGATGCAGGAGACGAACAGGAACCACTGCCCACAGGGCATTGGACACCCACTTCATCACATGACGTATACATGGTGGACACACCAAAAGAAAACGACGACGAGGAACAGAAGGACGCAACGAAGGGTTGTCCCCTCGAGAAGCAGTCAATGCGGCGACGTAAGCACCGCTCCAAATCCCACCTCGGCAGAAACAACGATCAGATAGACCCAGCGTTAGAGCAGGGTGAACCATCACCGGACCACGGCAACACGGAGAATCAACCCAAACAACCCGACTCTGTCAAAGATAATAGTCCGGACGACATCACACCGGACAGACACCCGGAGTAATAGAATGCCCATCAAAGGCGTGTTGCCACGGTGAGGAGTCTAAAAAAGCAGAAGCAAAGGCTCAAGCCTGCGCAAGAGACACTCAGAATCAGATGGAATAAAGTACTCAACACAACAGCGAAGTACGACGGTAATCGCCACACAAAGAGCTACCCGAAGCGGAAGTTGCTAACTGAATTCGACGACGAGGCCTTAGATCCCCTGCAACCAAAAATTAAAACGGCCATCTGGCCGGATAGTCGACCTCACGGCCAACATAGAGCGGCAAACAACGCCGCACATAAGCCAATACGCGATCCACGCGAGGGCTCGCATCAAAAGGACGGCGCAACCAGATCCATCTATGGACCACGCAAGCGCACTCCAGCATACGGTGCAACACAACAAACATCTGAACAACGAGGTACACCCAGATACAGGGGTGCCGCAAACCCCCTATGTTTCACCGATGAGGTGCTGGACCATGAATTTCCAGAGGGATTCAAACCCGTAAACATAGAGGCATACGACGGAACAACAGACCCTGGGGTTTGGATTGAGGACTATATCCTCCATATCCATATGGCTTGAGGAGATGATCTCCACGCCATTAAGTATTTACCCCTCAAACTCAAAGGGCCAACTCGGCACTGGCTTAAAAGCCTCCCCGAAAGCTCCATTGGAAGCTGGGAAGAGCTCAAAGACGCTTTTCGGGCAAATTTTCAAGGGACTTATGTCCGACCTCCGGATGCGGACGATTTAAGTCATATAACTCAACAGCCCGGAGAGTCAGCCCGAAAGCTTTGGAGCATGTTTCTTACTAAAAAGAACCAAATAGTCGACTATCTGGATGCCGATGCCTTGGCAGCTTTTAAACACAGTGTCCGAGATGAATGGCTTGCCAGACACCTCGGCCAAGAAAAGCCGAGAACAATGGCAGCATTAACAAGCCTCATGACCCGCTTTTGCGCAGGCGAGGACAGTTGGCTAGCCCGATGCAGCACTAGCGACCCAAGTACATCCGAAGTTAGAGATGGAAACGGGAAATCACGACCCAGCAAAAATAATAAGCGCCGGAATAAAGAAGACAGCCCGAAGAGCACGACGGTAAACGTCGGACTCAGAAGCTCTCGGCCAGGTCAACAAAAGCTGCCCTCTAAAGGCGCCAGAGATGAACTGTCCAACCTAAACAAAATTCTGGACCAAATATGTCAGATCCATAGCACCCCCGATAAACCTGCCAATCATACTGATAGAGAATGTTGGGTTTTCAAACAGTCCGGCAAGCTCAACGCCGAACACAAGGGGCAGGATACACCAAGCGAAGACGAGGATGAGCCTCGCAAGCAAAGCACTGGGGAACAGAAGAAATTTCCACCAGAAGTCAAAACAGTCAACGTGTTACACATGATAAAGGGGATAAACAAAGCGACACTCCCAGATAAGTATGCCCTAGGGCCTATCACCGCGGAGCTCTGCCACTGGCCGTCTCAACCGATCACCTTCGACCATCAGGATTACTCGGCAAGTATCCAGCGCGCAGGATAGGCTGCCTTGGTATTAGATCCAATAATTGACGGATACCACTTCACACGAGTCCTGATGGACGGTGGCAGCAGTCTAAACCTGATATATCAGGACACAGTCCGCAAAATGGGGATAGACCCAACGAAAATTTGCCACAACAATACTACCTTTAAAGGAGTAATGCCAGGCCCAGGGGCTCATTGCACGGGCTCCCTGCTACTAGAGGTTATATTCGGCTTCCCCGATAACTTCCGTAGCGAAAATTTAACCTTCCACATTGCGCCATTCCAAAGTGGCTATCAAGCACTACTTGGACGCGAAGCTTTCGCTCGCTTTAATGCAATACCGCATTACGCTTCCCTCACTCTTAAGATACCCGGTCCACGTGGCATCATTAAAGTAAATGGAAATTTTGAGCGATCCCTGCGCGCCGAAGAGAGTGCGGCTGCCTTGGCAGCCGCACACTAAAAGGCCTGACCAACTTAAGCATTCGATAGGTCGTCAAGACCACATACACGGTTAGACGAGTCCGGCTCAGCTATATGTAATTCATACAGGTTTGATGACCACACCCCTATTACAAATACAAGGGGCTCAACGCGCGCAGAAAAGTGGCAATTTTTACTCATCTTGAACTCTACATGGTTTCTTTAAACCTACCTTTTTGCACGACAACTTTTCACCTAAGTTCCTCTCTTTTACAAATGACCATCGTCCTACACCCGTCTAGGATACGACACAACGGAGACACAGGCGCAGACGTGCAGCAGGGACCCGTTCAAAGGATTCTCTTTAGATTAAGACCCTGCATCAACCTTTTTTACTGTCTCTTGTTGATACACATCCCTCGGATTCTCAGTACAATTGAGAAGGATGTTGACGTCTTGTCATGTGGCCACGCCAGAACAATGCACGTACCTGGACACCAGGGGCTTCTTACAAAGGGCACTGTTTAGGCCCGGTTTACACCATAAAGACCGAATACCTTAGGGAGTGTTCGGCGTCGCGAGTTTGGCCTTATATGCATCAGCTCCGACTCATGTCTTTGGTCAAATGTTGGGTTTTGCCCGGCTCCTGTGTTTTGCTGCCTTACGTTCCGCTCTATCGGCTAAGGTGGCACCAGGAGAACTACTACGATTGTGCCCTGGTTCATCCGAACGAGCACCTTAGTAGAGAAAGCCGAAAACTGACTGTCATGATATAGCACGAGACTGGTCAACCACTCGATGACCCATCGGAATCTTAGAATTCCTCCGCCTTAAAGAAGGGTCGTTTCCCGGTCGGGCAAGTACGCACCCCGAATTCGGGTGAGTGCGGAGCCACTAGGGGCTATATAGTAGCCCCACTGTCAAACTCCTATGGCTAAGTGAAAGTGTTAAAGCATTATAGTTCGGTTGCCTAGTTCGCTGCGCTATCACCTCCTTATTAGGACCAAGACGTTGGATTAAGTGTGAATACGCGTCTTCTGCGAACACCCCCGCATTATATGTGTGGGGGCTGAAGCCGACGACTGCAATCTTTCAGGTTATATACATATATATGTAAACGGCCGCACATGAGGCATCATATTACTTTTGGGCAAAAGTATAAATACAGCCTTGATAAATTCAATAAAACATTGTTTTTACAATGGGAATACATGTCACTCAAACATAATATTCTTCGAGCACTGGGCCTCTATCGAACGAGCGCCTTCAAGAACTTCTTCAAAATAGTGCTCGGCGGCCACTCGGCCTATGGCCGAACCCTGCGCCGCAACAGTGGTAGCATCCATCTCCACCCACTATGCTTTGACACGGGCAAGGGCCATCCGCGAGCCTTCTATGCACGCCGACCTCTTCATCGCATTGATGCGCGGCACCGCACCAAGGAACTGCTGCACCAGGCTAAAATAGTTGTTCGGCTTTGGCCTTTCCGGCCACAACTGATCCACGACAGACCTCATGGCGAGTCCGGACAACCTATTGAGTTCGGCCCATTTGGCTAGCTGATCAGTCAATGGAAGCGGACGCTCTGGAACGTTAAACTGCGACCAGAACAGCTTGTCCACTTCACGATATCTCAAAAGTATTTGGCCGCATCAACCGCGCTCGCCGCGAAGTCCAAATATGCGTCTGTCGAACTCCACAGCCGACCCAGAGGGGCATACCGTGGATCTCCGAACTTCCTCCGCAGCATAAAGGGCTTCCCAGCCACAATATGCCCAGCTTCACGCAGCTCCTCCTTCTTCGCTCTCATAGCAGAGCGGGTGTCTTTGGTCGCCATCGTGGCCTTTTCAAGGTCCATCGCCTTCGCCCGGTTTTATTCTTCAAGAAGATGGTAGCGGTCGGCAGTGTCTTTCAACTTTACAGTCATCTTGGCCATTTTTTCTTTGGTCTCGCTATGCGTGGCCTTCTCGGCTCTTAACTCTCCGGCCGCCTTCAAAGCGGCCACATTATTACTTCTTGCTTGCTCCTTGGCTCGGGCAAGCTCCGCCCGAAGGGTCTCCATGGTGGCAGCTCCATCTGCAGTCACAACATATTAAAGATACTGGCATCACGCTACTCTTAATAGGTGACATTCACCAGAAAACATCACTTACCCTGTGCCTCGTCGAGCCGCTTGTTAACAAGCTCGATGTCGGCATCCGCCGCATCCAGTTGCCGCTTTAGTTCGGCAAACCCATAAGTCCGGCTAGCCACCGGAGCTTCAACCACCTGCACATGAAGGCGGTCTAGTTATTACCTGGGACTATGATCCTCTGTTTGCCGCCGTTCTCGACGACAACCGGAGTCTCAGGGGCTACTATCTACACAGGGCAAACCTAAAAATGTGCGGTACTATCACAAATGTATATCATTTCACGTACCTCAAAATCCGCCAGTAGACTCATAAAGGCTTCATGCAACCCGCTTTCGGCGGACAAAATCATTTCAATCACCGTACCCAATAATGTACGGTGTTCTTCTGAGATAGTTGCTCGCTCTAGCAGATCCCTCAATGCGTCCGACAGCATACCAGACGGTGCCGGATTCTTTTGGTTGCTCTCTTCAACAACCAGATACTGGGGACTTTGGGCGACCATAGGATTATCTTCTGGCCTCACCTGATCCGGCGAGGCCCTCCGTGACAACACTTCAAGTTCGCTCGCTTCTTGAGCGGGGGAGTCCGGGGGAGGCGTTTCGCTCTCCATCATCTCCGGAAGAAGATCCCCTGAAGACGAGCTCTGCTGAGAAGGGCTAAGTTCCGAACTGCAAGATAAATGCTTCGGTTATTTTCCTCAGAGGTAAGGTAGTATATCTTCACTATTAAAGTACTTTTTGATTACTTAACAGCTCGTTAGAGGGCTGATCCCCGCGCGGACTTTGTGCGGCAAGAGCACCCTCCAAGGCAGGACCCTCTGGTGGAGATTTCTTCTCCCGTTTGGAAACCTTGGTTTCCGGATCTTCAGAGGTAGTCCTCTTCCTTCCCTGACGCTAGAGAAGGTCAAATTCTTCCCCTTGGTTATCCTCCTTCACAGAGGTGCTCATTCCCTCGGTTGGAATTGGTAGCGATGGGGGCCCGCTTTCGCCCTCATTATTCCCCCCTTTATCTTCCTTTGAGGGCTCCGGGCAAGGTGCTAGCTCGAGCATGTTTTCCAGTACTGGATTGTCCAAACCCTCAGGAAGGGGGGCCGAACACCGAATCATCTTTGCCTTTGTTAGCCAGTCCTGGTCAAAGAGCGATTTCTCAGAATGACGTCATGATAAATGAAAGACAGGTGTGTTCGGCTAGAGGATTACTTACTTGGTCGCGGTGCGGTTGCTGCTCAGGCCCACGTCCTCGGTAGTATCCGGACACTCTATTTGGGGTCCGAAGAACGATTTATAAATCTCCTCGTGCGTCAGGCCGAGGAAATTCTGAATAGTGCGCAGTCCTTCTGGGTTGAACTCCCACATGCGGAGGGGCCGGCGTTTGCAAGGCTGGACTCGACGAACCATCATGACTTGCACCACCATAACCTGACTGAAATCTCCTTTGAAGAGATCTTGAATGCAGCTCTGCAGTATAGGCACGTCCTTGGCTGGACCCCAGCTCAGCCCTCTGCTAATCCATGACATCAGTTTTGGTGGAGGGCCCGAGCGGAAAGCAGGGGCAGCCACCCACTTGGCACTTCTGGGAGCTGTGATGTAAAATCACTCCCATTGCCATAATCCGGACACCTCTGGAAAGGAACCCTTTGGCCATGGAGCTCCAGCGATCTTGCTTATTAATGTGCCTCCGCACGCTACATGCTGCCCCTCGACTATCTTCGACTTCACGTCAAAGGTCTTGAGCCACAGGCCGAAGTGAGGGGTAATGCGGAGGAAGGCCTCACATACGACAATAAATGCCGAGATGTGGAGAAAGGAGTCCGGGGCTAGATTATGGAAATCTAGCCTGTAATAGAACATCAAACCCCTAACGAAGGGATCCAGAGTGAGGCCTAGACCTCGGAGGAAGTGGGAGATGAACACAACGTTCTCATTGGGTTCGGGAGTAGGGACGACCTGCCCTCGGGCAGGCAGCCGATGCGAAACCTCGGCGGTCAGGTATCTGGCCTCCCTCAACTTCTTGATATCCTCTTCCGTAACGGAGGAGGGCATCCACCAGCCTTGAAGGCTAGATCCAGACATGATTGAAGGTCCGAAGCACCTAACCTGGGCTTTGGGTGTTAGAACTCGAGGCGGGGGAAGGATTCGATTGAGCACGGGAGGAAAAAAAGTAAAAGCCTTGTTCCTTTATAAAGAGGGTGAATATCAAGTGTCCTCCTAGTGCCCGTTTGGGACTTGCCTAAAATCTAGGAGTCCTGGGCACGGTTGGGTTACCCACGACCGTATTGATGAGAATCCCGTAATTAGGGGAACATGATCTCTGCTTTGACAAGACGTGTCAGGAAACCACCTCGCGTTATGTGTGGAGCTGGTTGAAGAAAAACGATTCGAATAATCACCGAGCCATGGCCTGATGTCATGTTGCCAAAGCGTGTCAGCAGATTAAGATTTGTGGAAATATTATTCTCTCTATGGTGGTATGTGGAATTTATTTTGTAGGGTCGGACACTATCCTGGTATTCAAACTCTTCTGTGATGTGTTCGGAGGAGGAACCCACCTTGAAATACCGAAGACAACACTGCGCGCCGGACTCATCGTCATTGAAGCCTGGTTCAGGGGCTACTGAGGGAGTCCTGGATTAGGGGGTCTCCGGACAGCCGGACTATATACTTTGGCCGGACTATTGGACTATGAAGATACAAGATTGAAGACTTCGTCCCGTGTCCGGATAGGACTCTACTTGGCGTGGAAGGCAAGCTAGGCAGTACGGATATGGATATCTCCTCCTTTGTAACCGACCTTGTGTAAACCTAGCCCCCTCCGGTGTCTATATAAACCGGAGGGTTTTAGTCCGTAGGACAACATACAATCATACCATAGGCTAGCTTCTAGGGTTTGGCCTCTCCGATCTCGTGGTAGATCAACTCTTGCAATACCCATATCATCTAGAATAAATCAAGCAGGACGTAGGGTTTTACCTCCATCAAGAGGGCCTGAACCTGGGTAAAACATCGTGTCCCCTGCCTCCTGTTACCATCCGCCTTAGATGCACAGTTCGGGACCCCCTACCCAAGATCCGCTGGTTTTGACACCGACAAAGACACCGGAAGAATCAAGGTGTTGGTTTTGAATGAAATTTCAATGCCAATGGAGTTGAGTGGGAAGAAGATCAATACCCCAAGACGAAATTTGTTCCTCAACAAGAGAAGTATGATCCTACTTCTTTCGAAGGAACACAAGCTCAAGATGATCTTCCACCACAAGACCACAAGAAAAAAGGCAAGGACAAGCTTCAAGAGGAGATTGATGCATTTGAGGAAGCTCCCAAAGCCTTGGTTAAGTGGGTTACCAAGACTACATCAAGTTCTACTTCATCAAGTATGACTACAACTCCAAGGATTCCCATCAAGATGGTGTGGATCCCGAAGAAGAAGAACTAGAGAGTTCTTGAGGGTGACTCCGCCAACATACTTCACTCATATCTTTTTGGCGAGGACAAGTGCAAACAACTTCCACATCTTGCACTAGTTCAAGGAGTCACAAACCCTCTTGTTGGTAAGACAAGGGACAAGGTAATCTAATGCTTTCATGGACATCATCCTATGTGAAAATCACTCTATGTCTATGGATATCCTTATTTGTTCCCTGTGGGACTAACCCGTGTAGGTATTGAAAGTGAAACTCACTCTAATGGATTGCTCCAAATGATCTACATCAACATTGAGCATCTACATCTTCAACACCTACATGAAGTCATAATCGACAAAACCCAAGGTTAGTTCATCCCTCTTAGGGGGGATATCACATCTAGGGGAGCTTTACTCTAATCAATTGAGCTAAAGCAACTCTAATAGTGTGAACACAACAATGCTTTATGTAAAAGTGGCAACCCCACTTGTGCTCAAACGATGAGTATGACCTATGATCAAATGTTCTCATTTGACTCCTCAGACAATATACTCATATATAGATGACCTAGTCATCGCAAATTGCCTGATAGATACTAGAGTGGTTGTGCATGCTTTGTCACATATTTCATTTGCCATCTTATTGTGTGAGCATGTTGGTTGCATGTTTTACTCATTCGAGGACATCCATTTGTTGCTTTGATTGTTTGGCCTTTTCTCTTTTGCCAAATGGATGGACAAGAATGCCTAAGAACCTCCTCTAGCTATCCATGCTTTTCTCGTCTCAAACTCTATTCATGCTACATCAAAAAGTTTGATCAAGTCAGATTCGAACCACTCTATGTGAGGAGCACTCGGAGTCCCCGATTCATCATAGACTTAAACTTCCAAAACCTCTTTGTGCATTTCGGTATGACCTAGTCATCCACTTCGGTCACACCGAGTTCACTAAGTTGATCTAGGTTTTCAACCTCGGTGCAACCGATTTGAACTTTTCAGTCACGCCGAGTTGCAGTAACCACTCATGATTCTGCGTCTCGGTGCCACCGAGTTGTTCCACTCGGTCGCACCGACAGGGTCGGGATATATATACTCACGGGTTGAATATTGGAAATTTCTCCAAAACTCTTCACCCCGCGCATGTCCTGCTCTACCTCCTCGGGTCTTCAGATCGTCTCCTCGTTGCCAGCGACCTCCCGCCGCTGGTCTCCATCACCGTCAACGGGAATCTGCCCCACCGTTGTCGCTGTAGCGAACCCTCGCCGAACTAGGGTATGGGTTCAACCTTTTTTGCTATTCTTTTACCTCTGATTCATAGCACATTGTTTTGCCATGATCCTTACGACGTATGCAAACACTCTATCCACTGAAAACATCCTTTAGGTTAAATTCGATTTGAAAAATTAGGGTTAGGTCTCCACCGAACTCATCTCGGACCGACCGAGTTGTAGAAATCGGTCTCACCGATTTGTCTTAGGCCATAGCACATGCATTTTCAGTCTAACTGAAAATTGCAAATCGGTGTGACCGAGTTTGATTCTTTGTGAAACCCTAGCAGTCTCGGTGCCACCGAACTGTGACTCGGTCTGACCGAGTTCACTAGTTTAGGTTCCAAAAGCTGCTTCGGTATCACCGAGTTTACAAATCGGTAGCTCCGAAATGCTTTTCGTGGAGAACTAAAACTAAGTTTTTAAGTCATCTGTTTTGCAAAATCTCTGCACTTTGTGATGCTCATCCACTCTACCTCATCTATATCTATTCACTGGGTCTACTGTCAGTAAGTTTGCAAAGATGTCTGATCAGAGTGACAGTCAGAACAGGTCTGAGGAACATGTGCATCTGAGTGAGGGTTCAGATCACCCAAACACTTATGATGATGGCAGCAGGAGCACTCCAAGTAACTTTCCAAAGGCAGCCACCAGAACAAGGAAGAAGACAACCTCAGATTCAGAGGATGAGGACTATGTGGCTACTGAGGAGGAAGTAAGCTCCAAAAAGAAGGTGCTAAAAAAGGAGTATGGCACAACTGCTACAGTTAAGCCAGGGATGAATAAGAAGGCTCCAGCAAGAAGGATTCCTATGTCTAAGGCCAGAGCCTCCACTCAAGAGACAATGGAGTTCACTCTTGAACCCAAAGAAGGTGGAGAAGGACAGAAGAGGAAGGAGAGGGTCAAGAAGACCATTGCCAGAGTCATTGGCAAGCCCTCCATGATGAGAGATCCCTCTGAAGATGAAGAAGAAGAGGATGCTCCAGCACCCAAAGCTCAGAAGCTTATGGGAGATGCTATAAAGTCAGGGGCTGCAACATCAAAGCCCAAAGTTGCTCCGAAAGCTCAAGCTCAGAAGCCCACTAAGCCCAAGAGGAACACTAGAAGTATTCCTGCCGAAGAGAAGAACAAGGCCCCAATACCTGAAGCTTAAGAAGAGGATGATGAATCCCATGTGTTGAGAAAGTTGAAACCCAAGATCCCAGACCACAATGATACTCATCCAGTGGCTAAAGACATGCACATCAGAAAAGATGTTGGACTGAGATTGTGGAGATAGTTTTATCCCTATGCGGTGAGGAGAAGGACTGCAGTTGACTATAGGTTCCACACAAAAGAACATCAAGACTTCTATGAAACTATTTTGCTTGACAAGAAGCCCATTGTTTGTGACATGAGATGGGTTGATTGGGAATTCATCAAGGACAATGAAGATCACTTCCCAGGAGTTTATGACAGCTTCAAAGCATGTGGAGTAGATGAGTTTGTTGGACATAAGCTCACAAAATGGAATGATGAGCTGATCATGCAGTTTTACTCCACTGCTCACTTTTACCCAAATGGGAAGATCATTTGGATGTCAGAAGGTACTAGCTACCAGTCCACTGTTGAAGAATGGGCCAAGCTGATAAATGCGCCAAAGGAACATGAGGATGACTTGGGTGTGTATGCCAAGAAGAAGAAAGACCACAACTCTATGGCAAACATGTACAAGGAGATCCCAGATAAAGCTTTGGAAACTCACAAGCTTGGATCAGTACATTACTTGTTGTCTGGTCTGCCTACCAGCAATTGGATCCTTAGGCACACATTGCTACCCAAGTAAGGAGATCACAAGATGATTAGAGGGCATTCCATCAACCCGCTACAGCTTTTTGATGTCCCTCAGAAGTTCAAGGTCATGAGTCTGATTGTAGAGACAATCAAGAGGACTGCCGCTGACCAGAAGAGAAGCTGTGGGTATGCTCCACACATTCAGGAGCTCATCAACTCCAAGATGGGCACATGAACATATCTGTTGGATAAGGAGCATCTACCCTTATATCCTGATTTTGAAGACAACGCTGTAGTGATGAATGAGGAGGAACCATCATCAGCTCAAGCACAGGAGAAGAGAGCCAAAGCAAAGGCTGAGAAAGCTGCCAAGATGCCAACTGTTGAAGAGGCATCTCAAGTTTTCCTGAAGAGTAAGCAAGATCAACTTGCATATCTTATCCAGTCTACTCTGAGGATTGAGGGCTTGGCCACCCTGACTCAAAACCAGGAGAGCTTGGAGAGGATCGTAGAAACCAAAGTTTATGATCTTGATCTGAAGGTAACTGAGATTCAAACAACGGTTGAGCAGCTCCAGGAGAAAGCAGAAGAGAAGAGAGGGAAGGCAACTATTGATGCATTTCAGCGAGTGCATATACCTGATACAAGAGCAACAACGTCAGCACCAGCAGCCATAGCCTCAGTACCACCTCCAGCAGCCACTCCACCAGTGCAACTACATCAATGGATGTCTTCTCCCTTGGAGTTCTCTCTACGACACCTCCCGAAGACCAAGCTTGAGAGACGCATAGCACTATGCATATTTGAATGTTTTGGTAACTTGTTGCCATAGGGGGAGAAATATGTATAGATCATAGGCTTCGAGAGAGTGTTTTGCTTCTTTGCCTTTTGGTTGAACTTTTTATTGTATGCCTGTGTGAGATACTTTATGTCCTTGTGTGAGATACTTGTGTGATCATGTGATTGATCATATGCTACTTTAATGCTTGCTTGGATGATACTATGTTTTATATCTCTATACGATCATTCACTTTGCTTGGTGATGAGTGCATGCTTTTAAGTTATATCATTTTGAGCGCTCCACCAAGATGTATGTGACATGTAAGAGTAACCCTTTATCCTAATCGATTGTGCATTTGCATTCGAAGGCAATTTTAAATAATGCACAAATTTAGGGGTAGCTCTTACTTATCACATATTTCTCAAAGCAACGATGTATTTCAATCTTATTATCATTTGTCGAAGCTTTGATCTATATGTTGTCATCAATTACCAAAAAAGGGGAGATTGAAAGTGCAACTATCCCTGGGTGGTTTTGCTAATTCCTAACAACATATAGCTCATCGAGCTAATACTATTTCAAGATAAATATTTCAGGAAACCTCAATGATTGGCATGGCATGGATTAGAAATGTGGACCCCTCAAAATTCTAAGGACAAAAGATTGGCTCAAGCTCTAGCTCAAAACTCTAGATTTTACTTTTAGTTATCCAAGATCACTTTGAGTCCATAGGAAAAGCCAATACTATTAAAAGGGGGTGAGGTGTTGCTTAATAGGTTACTTGCTCAAAATGCTTAGTGATATGCTCCAAAATCCTCAACCACTTTCCCATATCAACATATGTCCCAAACCAATAGTCAAACTCGGCCCCACCGAAACTTTCCATCCGGCGCCACCGAGTTCAGCTGACATAGCCACTGCCACTAAACCCTAGTCACTTCAGTCCCACTGATAAGGATCTCGGTCTCACCGAGATGGGATTGCAAAGTCTCTGTTTCCGTTCATAACGTTTCGGTCTAACTGAGATGAGCGATCGGCCCCACCGAGTTCGCAATGCAAACTCTTTGTTTCCCCTTCGTAACATTTTGGTCCAACCGAGATGAGCGAATCGGTCCCACCGAGTTTGCCTGACCAACTCTCTATTTGCTTATTACCAAAATCGGTCCCACCAAGTTTGTGTAATCGGTCTCACCGAGATTACATTATGCCCTAACCCTAATGAAATCGGTCCCACCGAGTTTACATGTCGGTCCCATCGAGATTACGTTATGCCCTAACCCTAATGAAATCGGTCCCACCGAGTTGACATGTCGGTCCCATCAAAAATCCTAACGTTCACGTTTTGAACTGAATCGGTCTGACCAAGTGTTCTGAGTCGGTCCCACCGAGTTTGGTAAATTGTGTGTAACGGTTAGATTTTGTGTGGAGGCTATATATACCCCTCCACCCACTCTTCATTCGTGGAGAGAGCCATCAGAACATGCCTACACTTCCATCATACATTTTCTGAGAGAGAACCACCTACACTTGTGTTGAGGTCAAGATATTCCATTCCAACCACATAAATCTTGATCTCTAGCCTTCCCCAAGTTGCTTTACACTCAAATCATCTTTCCACCAAATCCAATCACGTGAGAGAGAGTTGAGTGTTGGGGAGACTATCATTTGAAGCACAAGAGCAAGGAGTTCATCATCAACACACCATCTATTACCTTTTGGAGACTGGTGTCTCCTAGATTGATTAGGTATCACTTGGGAGCCTCTATCAAGATTGTGGAGTTGAACCAAGGAGTTTTTACGGGCAAGGAGATCACCTACTTCGTGAAGATCTACCCTAGTGAGGCACGTCCTTCGTGGGTGATGGCCATGGTGGGATAGACAAGGTTGCTTCTTCGTGGACCCTTCGTGGGTGGAGCCCTCCGTGGACTCGCTCAACAGTTACCCTTCATGGGTTGAAGTCTCCATCAACGTGGATGTATGATAGCACCACTTATCGGAACAATGCCAAAAATCTCCGTGTCTACATTGCGTTTGCTCCCTCCAAACTCCTCCCTTTACCTTCATGTTCAATGTTTTACATTCTGCTGCTATACTCTTAGACTTGCATGTGTAGGTTGATTACTTGACTTGTGCTAAGTTGTTAAAATCTGCCAAGACTTAAAATTGGGAAAAGGCTAGATCTTTATTTGGTCAAGTAGTCTAATCACCCCCCTCTTGACATACTTTCGATCCTACACAAACTTTTGTTATGAACTACATAATAAAATTTAAATATGCAATTTGATGCAAACACCAAAAATAAATAGCTGTTGCAGTCATGCCTAACCAAATATACACAACAAAGTTTCAAGGCTTGAGAAGGACAAACTTACATTATTGGTAAAGACAGGCTCTATAAAGCCCTTGTCCATGCTGATAGGGGGGGGGCAATTCAAGAAGTTTACCACAGAATCTTCTTCATAAGCATTGCCTTTATTCTACATTTTGTTAAGAGTAAATATAGATGTGATAATGTAAGAAAAAATGGAGAATATTTAAGATAATATGAAGAGTGATGCTACATAACCAAGTAGCTATAAATGTAAGTACATCGATATAGGCAAAAGGTACAGCCAAGAGCAATGCAAAGCTAAGCTTGTTCAGTACCATCGGTGTTATCCAACCTTATGGTAAGAGTAAATATAGATCTGATGTGTAGAAAATGGAGGACAAAGGAAAATAAGCTGCAGAGTGATGGTACATAAACAACTAGCTATCAATATAAGTACACTGATAAAGGACAGTGATTGCTCCCTGACTATAGCGCCAGAAAGCTCCAGTCTCCAGTCTGCAAGGACTACGTCAGTGTTTCCCCAAAGAGGAAGGGATGATGTAGCACAACGAAGGTAGGTATTTTCCTCAGTGATGAAACCAAGGTTATCGAACCAGCAGGAGAACCAAGCAACACAACGTAAACATCACCTGCACACAAATAACAACACCTCGCAACACGTCCAGGTTATCAATCCCTTTTGGGTAACGATGCCAGAAATTTGTAGTAGATTGAAATAATAGATCATAAATAAAATAAAGTTCAGCAAAGTATTTTTGTATTTTTGGTTTAATAGATATGAATAAAAATGCAAAGTAAAAGTAGATCGCAAGCAAATATATGAGAAAGAAGACCCAGGGCCGTAGGTTTCACTAGTGGCTTCTCTCAAGAAAGATAGCAAACGGTGGGTAAACAAATTATTGTTGGGCAATTGATAGAACCTCAAATAATTATGACGATATCCAGGCAATGATTATTACATAGGCATCACGTCCAAGATTACTAAACGACTCCTGCCTGCATCTACTACTATTACTCCACACATCGACCGCTATCCAGCATGCATCTAGTGTATTAAGTTCATGGAAAAATGGAGTAATGCAATAAGAACGATGACATGATGTAGACAAGATCCGTTTATCTATTGCGTAGATATAGATCCCATCTTTTTATCCTTAGTAGCAATGATACATACGTGTGGGTTCCCTTTCTATCACTGGGATCAAGCACCGTAAGATCGAACCCACTATCAGGCACCTCTTCCCATTGCAAGATAAATAGATCAAGTTGGCCAAACAAAACCCAAATATAGGACAAGAAATATGAGGCTATAAGAGATCAAAGAAACTCAAATAACTTTCATGGATATAAAAAGATATGACTTATTATAAACTCAAAGTTCATCAGATCCCAACAAACACACCGCAAAAAGAGTTACATCATAAGGATCTCCAAGAGACCATTGTATTGAGAATTCAGCGAGAGAGAGAGCCATCTAGCTACTAACTAAGGACCCGAAGGTCTACAAAGAACTACTCACGCATCATCGGAGAGGCACCAATGGAGGTGGTGAACCCCATCTGAGATGGTGTCTAGATTGTGTCTGGTGGTTCTGGACTCTGTGGCGGATGGATGAATATTACATCGACTCCCATAGGGTTCTTGTATTTTTGGGGTATTTATAGAGCAAAGAGGCGGTCTGGGGGGCACCCGAGGTGGGCACAACCCACCAGGGCGCGCCAGGGCCTCCTGGGGCGCCCTGGTGGGTTGTCCCCTCCTCGGGACTCCCCCAGGTGCAACTAGGGCCCAACATGTTCCTTCCGGTCCATAAAAAATGTCCGTAAAGTTTCATGGCATTCGGACTCCATCTGATATTGATTTTCTGCGATGTAAAAAACACAGAAAAACAGGAACTGGCACCTAGCACTATGTCAATAGGTTAGTACCAAAAATGATATAAAATGACTATAAAATGATTATAGAACATCCAAGATTGATAATATAAAGAATGGAACAATCAAAAATTATAGATGCGTTGGAGACGTATCAGCATCCCCAAGCTTAACTCCTACTCGTCCTCGAGTAGGTAAGCGATAAAAACAGAATTTTTGATGTGGAGTGTTGTTTAACATATCATATCATATTCTTTTTCTTT
Organism: Triticum urartu; assembly: GCF_003073215.2. Taxonomy (NCBI): domain Eukaryota; kingdom Viridiplantae; phylum Streptophyta; class Magnoliopsida; order Poales; family Poaceae; genus Triticum; species Triticum urartu. The sequence goes on from NC_053027.1 coordinate 424,456,652, forward strand.
ATAGCATGGACATTTGGACTTTTTATGTGATTCAAAGCAATAGTCTTGTCTTGACATAATAATTTAGATACTCAAGGATATCAACAAGCAACCATGTCTTTCAAAATATCAATGCTAAAATAAGTTATCACTGGCCCATCATGCTCAAACATTGATCAGTTCATGAAACACACTCGAATATTAGCTACACCCAATACTTAAGTATGATCATATTGCCTCCTAGTTGGTGCTTTTTATAAGGGAAGATGGAGACTCAATTTAAAAATAAAAATTGCATAAAGTAAAAGAAGGGCCCTTCGCAGAGGGAAGTAGGGATTTGTAGAGGTGCCAGAGCTCAAAGCAAAAAACTTAGAGATAAAAAAACATTTTGAGAGGTGTATCCATCCCACCAACGAAAACGACTTAGAGTTCCCAATACTTTCCATGCATAGATATATCATAGGCGGTTCCCAAACATAAAATAAAGTTTATTCCTTTTTCCACCATAACTTTCACTTTCCATGGCTAACCGTATCCATGGGTGCCCTCCATACCAACACTTTCCAAGGAATTTATTATTTGACAACATAAAGTAAATTCAAATTTTTTTTGCATTTCGGGACTATGCATCCCTAATACCTTTGCCTTAGTCTCATGCAATGATAAGTGAATAAACACTCATCTTGAGAATAACACATCTAGCATGGAAAATACTAGCCACCCCTCACCGCTCCGCGAGCGAAACAAACACACAAAAGAGAAGTTTATTTTGAAAATTAGAGATGGCACATGCAAATTTGCTTAGAATGGCAAGAGAATACCGCATATAGGTAGATATAGTGTACTCATGTGGCAAAACTGGGTTAAAGGTTTTTGGATGCACGAGTAGTGATCATACTTAGTGCAAAATGAAGGCTAGCAAAAGATTGGGAAGCGACCAACTAAGAAACAGATAATCTCATAAGCAAGCATTAAGCATAATTAACACCGAATAATGCACCACAAGTAGGATATAATTTTCATTGCATGATTATTGACTTTCATGCATGCATAGGGAATCACAAACCTTAACACCAATATTCTCACTAAAGCATAATTACTCATCAACATAACTCACATATCACATCATCATATCTCAAAACTATTACTAAGAATCAAGTTTATTTTGTCTAGTGATCTTCATGACATTTTTTTATTTATCCTTCTTGGATATCTATCACTTTGGGACTAATTTTCATGTGTTTCTTTTCATAAGCTCAAACAAATATAAGTGAAGATCATGAGAATAATAAATTTTTCTTTCTCTCAAAATAATTTAAGTGAAGCAAGAGAGAATTTCTTCAAAATTTTACTAACTCTCAAATGAATCTAAGTGAAGAAAGAGATCGTTTATTCAAAAATACTAAGCACACTGTGCTCAAAAAGATATAAGTGAAGCACTAGAGCAAGTCCTAGCTCATAAAAGTTTAAGTGAAGCACAGAGAGCAATTCTAACAAGTCATGACATAATTTTGGATCTCTCAAATAGGTGTGTCCAGCAAGGATTGATGACTTAAAACACATAATAAAACAAGTAAAGACTCATATCATACAAGACGCTCCAAGCAAAACACATATCATGTGATGAATAAAAATATAGTCTCAAGTAAAATACCGATGGTCATTGGAAGAAAGCGGAGATGACATTCGGGGGCATCCCCAAGCTTAGTTGGTTGCTCATTCTTGGATATAGCTTGGGATGCCGGGGCATTCCCAATCTTAGGCTCTTCCATCCTTACTTCATCCATCGTACGATAACCCAAAACTTGAAAACTTCAATCACACAAAACTCAACAAAACCTTCGTGAGATCCGTTAGTATAAGAATAATAAGCCACTACTATAAGTGCTGTATCAAACCAATTCATATTTTGTTTTTGTATTATATCTATTGTATTCCAACTTTTCTATGGCAAAAACTCATCAAGTAAAACCATAGAGCCATCAAAATAAGCACACAACACAAAGAAAACAGAATCTGTCAAAACAAAACAGTCTGTAGCAATCTGACTATTTTCGAATACTTCTATAACTCCAAAAATTCTGAAAAATTAGGATGACCTGAGAAATTTGTATATTGATCTACCGCAAGTGGGATGTGTATTTTATCGCCCTCTGGTAAAAAATGAAAATCAATTTCGTGAGCATAAAAGTTTCTGTTTTTTCAGCAAGATCAAACAACTATCACCCAAGAAGATCCTAAAGGCTTTACTTGGCACAAACACTAATTAGAACAAAAAACACAAGCATAACAATAGAATAATTGTGCTAACACACAAAAACAGGAAGTAAAAAGCAAAAATTAAATTTATTCATTGGGTTGCCTCCCAACAAGCGCTATAGTTTTACGCCCTTAGCTAGGCATAAAGCAAGGATCTAAGTTTTGTCATCTTTGGTTCGAGATCCATAAGATGCCTTCATGATTGATTCATAAGGTGGCTTAATTCTAGTTCTAGGAAAGTGTTTCATACCCTTCCTCCAGGGAAATTGGAACTTAATATTGCCTTCTTTCATATCAATCATGACACCGATAGTGCGTAAAAACGGCCTACCAAGAATAATTGGACAAGACGGATTGCAATCAATATCAAGAATAATAAAATCTATGGGCACATAATTCCTATTTGCAAGAATAAGAACATCATTAATTCTTCCCATAGGCTTTTTAATAGTAGAATCCGCCAAGTGCAAATTCAAAGAACATTCTTCAAGATTAGTAAGACCAAACACATCACATAAATATTTCAGAATTGTAGAAACACTAGCACCCAAGTCACACAAAGCAAAACACACATAATTTTTAATCTTGACTTTGATAGTAGGTTCCCATTCATCATGTAATTTTCTAGGAATTGATACTTCTAATTCCAATTTTTCTTCAAGAGCCTTCATCATAGCATCAACAATATGTTTAGTAAAAGCTTTATTTTGTTCATAAGCATGGGGGTGAATTTATTATGGATTGCAACAAAGAAATACAATCAATCAAAGATCAACTATCATAATTAAAGTCTTTGTAATCCAAAAGAGTGGGCACATCACTAGTTAAAGTTTTGACCTCTTCAAACCCACTTTTATCAATTTTCTCAACAAGATTTTCACCCTTCGAATCATTGGGACGCCTTATAGCTAAAGCTGAATCTTCTCCAGTCCCTTTTTCATCAATCTTAAATTTACTAAACAAGGAATCAATAGAATAAACGCCAATCATTTTAAGATCTTCATCACTTTTGCGAAAGAAACCACTAGAAAACGCTTTTTCTAAAAATTCTCTTTTAGCTCTAAGCATAGTAGTTCTTTTCTGACTTTCATCCATAGAAAACATAAAGAGCTTTAATTGATTCATCTACTTTAGGCACAAATTTTTTTATCTTGAGATATTCAACATCATGAGCAATTCTATCAACACTTCTAGACAAATCATCAATCTCACTCAACTTTTCATCTATGGAAGTGTTGAAAACTTTTTGAGTGTTGATAAATTCTTTAATATTATTCTCAAGATCAGAGATATTCCTATTATTATTATAAGATTGATTTCCATAGGAATTACCGTAACTATTAGAGGAATTACTAGGAACAGGCCTAGGACTAAAATTACCTCTATAAGCATTATTGTTGAAATTATTTCGGGAGAAAAAAATCACATCTATGGCATCACTATTTTGCTCAATCTAAGTAGACAAAGCCATATCATTAAGATCAATAGGAGCACTTCTACTAGCAATCAATTTCACAATAGCATCAACTTTTTCACTCAAAGAAGAAATTTCTTCAACCGACTTAACCTTTTTACTAGTAGGAGCTCTTTCGGTATGCCATTGCGAATAATTTGCCATAATATTATAAAGAAATTTGGTTGCTTCACCCAAAGTAATTTCCATAAAAGTACCACCCGCGGCTTACAAGAAACAAAATTCAACCCCGCATAAATTTTTTGTATGATCATCCAAAGATTTAACCCATGAGTTGGGCAATTCTTTAGCATCATTTTCATCCTTTCCCAAGATTGTGCAACATGCTCATGTTCAAGTTGCTTGAAATTCATGAACTGGGTTCTAAGGGAAATAATTTTTGCAGGAGGAAAATACTTAGTGATAAAATCATCTTTGCACTTATTCCAAGAATTGATACTATTGCGAGGCAAAGAAGAGAACCAAATTTTTGCAGAATCACGCAAAGAAAACAGAAATAATTTCATCTTGACCACATCATTGTCCACATATTTTTTTCTTTTGCATATCGCACAATTCCATGAAGGTATTAAGATGGGACGCGGCATCCTCATTAGGACTACTGGAAAATTGGTCTTTCATAACAAGATACAACAAAGCAGTATTAATATCACAAGTCTCCGCACTAGTGGCGGGAGGAGCAAGCGGAGTGCCAATAAAATTATTGTTGTTGGTATTTGAGAAATCACATAAATTGGTGTTCTCTTGAGTCATGATGACCACACAACAAGATTGCACTCAAAAACATATCCGGCAAGAAGACGGCAAACAGAAAAGAGAGGCGAATAAAACGGCATTTTTTGTGAAGTGGGGGACAGGAAAACGAGAGGCAAATGGCAAATAATGTAAATTGCAAGGAGATGAGATTTGTGATTAGGAACCTAGTATATGTTGAAGATCCTCCCCGGCAACGGCGCCAGAAATTCCTTTTGATTGCTCCCTGACTATAGCGTGAGAAAGCTCGTGTCTGCTAGGACTACGTCGGTGTTTCCCCAAAGAGGAAGGGATGATGTAGCATAACGAAGGTAGGTATTTGCTCAGTGATGAAACCAAGGTTATCGAACCAGTAGGACAACCAAGCAACACAATGTAAACAGCACCTGCACACAAATAACAACACCTCGCAACCCGACGTGTTAAAGGGGTTGTCAATCCCTTTCAGGTAATGATGCCAGAAATTTGTAGTAGATTCAAATAATAGATCGTAAATAAAATAAAGTGCAACAAAGTATTTTTTGTATTTTTGGTTTAATAGATCTGAATAAAAATGCAAAGGAAAAGTAGATCGCAAGCAAATATATGAGAAAGAAGACCCCGGGGCCGTAGGTTTCACTAGTGGCTTCTCTTGAGAAAGATAGCAAACGGTGGGTAAACAAATTACTGTTGGGCAATTGATAGAACCTCAAATAATTATGACGATATCCAGGTAATGATCATTACATAGGCATCACGTCCAAGATTACTAGACCGACTCCTGCCTGCATATACTACTATTACTCCACACATCGACCGCTATCCAGCATGCACCTAGTGTATTAAGTTCATGGAAAAACGGAGTAATGCAATAAGAACGATGACATGATGTAGACACGATCCGTTTATCTATTGTGTAGATATAGATCCCATCTTTTTATCCTTAGTAGCAATGATACATATGAGTCAGTTCCCTTTCTATCAATTGGATCAAGCACCGAAAGATCGAACCCACTATCGGGCACCTCTTCCCATTGCAAGATAAATAGATCAAGTTGGCCAAACAAAACCCAAATATCGGAGAAGAAATACGAGGCTATAAGAGATCATGCATATAAGAGATCAAAGAAACTCAAATAACTTTCATGGATATAAAAAGATATGACTGATCATAAACTCAAAGTTCATCAGATCCCAACAAACACACCGCAAAAAGAGTTACATCATATGGATCTCCAAGAGACCATTGTATTGATAATTCAGCGAGAGAGAAGGCCATTTAGCTACTAACTACGGACCTGAAGGTCTACAAAGAACTACTCATGCATCATCGGGGAGGCACCAATGGAGGTGGTGAACCCCATCCGAGATGGTGTCTAGATTAGATCTGGTGGTTCTGGACTCTACGGCGGCTGGATGAATATTTCGTCGACTCCCCTAGGGTTCTGGTATTTTTGGGGTATTGATAGAGCAAAGAGGCGGTCTGAGGGGCACCCGAGATGGGAACAACCCACCAGGGCGCGCATGGGCCTCCTGACGCGCCCTGGTGGGTTGTCCCCTCCTCGGGACTCCCCTCAGGTGCAACCAGGGCCCAACACGTTCCTTCTGGTCCATAAAAAATCTACGTAAAGTTCTGTGGCATTTGGACTCCGTCTGGTATTAATTTTTTGCGATGTAAAAAACACAAAAAAAACTGGAACTAGCACTTGGCACTATGTCAATAGGTTAGTACCAAAAAATGATATAAAATGACTATAAAATGATTATAAAACATCCAAGATTGATAATATAACAATATGGAACAATCAAAAATTATAGATATGTTGGAGACGTATCAGAAAACAGGTACTTACAAGAACAATGCAGAGCTAAAAAAATTCATTGGCATTGGATATATTCTACACTAATGTAACCATTCATACAGATCAGATAATTTGGAGCGAATAATTGATAAGCAAGCTATCATGCATACTGTTGTCACATAATGAACCAGGTATGAATGCAAGTACAGTGATACAAGACAACATGTAGTAATAAGAGCAAAACAACGGGCAGCATATTTGCGATATCCTGACGTTCTTTTTAAACCGGAATTCTTCTTCGAGCAGATTTCCTGCAAAAAAGATCCGTAAGGCACATGCGGAAAAGTAGAAGTTCAAATTGTCATGTGATATCATAGACAGTACCCCATCCTGGGAACGAGACCAAGTACATAACAAGGGTTTTCCATTCAATGTCTTCTAAATTTAGCACAGGAGACTTCACCGGAAATTCATTCATAGACTTGCCATCAAAGTGTGATTTCCTCAGGTGACACCGATACTGTTGCAATGCTTCCTTGAAAAGCGCAAGCAAGCTTTGCTCGTCATGACTATCCAAATTGACCCTCGCCTACTTACAACAACGTACTGCAAATCATTGATGTGTTAAATCAGTAGAAAACAGGAAAATAATCACCACGAATAATAGCACTTACACGTAAGTGGGACAGGAAGATGTGAAAATGGTGTTTGTCTTCACTATAATCTTCCCATGATGGGAATATATGCACGTAGTCCCTAACAACATTGAAAGCATTGTCTTTTAAACTGGGAATAACTGGAATGGGGTTCCAATCTACATGAATTGGTCGTCTCTGCAGTTGGGATAGGTCTTCGACCGGTGGACTTGTTGTACTTTTTGCTGGAGTGGGATTTTTCTGTGGTACGACTGGTGCTATGGCAACTGAAATCGGCACACCTTTTGCTGGAGTCGGTCCTACGTTTTGTGTCACTGGTTGTACATCCAATATAAGTGAGGTGCTGTCTGATTTCTCCGGCACCACCACATTTTTCATGGACTTTGCTGGTGCTCCTTCAGGTTCGACAATCACCCTCTTCCTTTTTGATGTCTGATGCACAAGAACATCATTTGAGTAAAAAAAACATGGTATGATGACAGATGGAATATGCATTGATAATGGATGGGCATGGCATCTTGACATATATGATGAGTAAACTAAGTAGATGGCGGTGCAACAAAGTAGAAGAAATGCAAGACAACATATGCAAGTTACGCGCAATCAATAAAACCTTGCCAAATTAGAATAGGCACCTTGATGGGTGAACAGGACATGCCATCTGCCTTTGACTCCTCGAGGTCAGAATAGTCATTAGGATCATATTCTGAACAAGAATCTACAGGTGGGGAGCGTATGAGTTTCATTGCATCCAGAATGGCACTCAATGCCTTGGTGCCAATTTTGTAAGTTGTTGCAGTGTTGCACAATATTCTTCTGATGCGCGGATTCTGATATTGACTATAATTACGTATAATATCTGAGAACCATGAAAAAATAAATAGTAGTGAGATTATCTTTGTAATGCAGAGGATATTCTTATATAGTGGCGCCCCTGTAAACCCTTGTGTGCTATCACTGGATTCTATTCTGAACCCTGTAAACCTTTGTTTTTGCCACTCTAGTTTTTGCCAACTTTGCTTATGCCACTCTAGAATTTGACATCTCACTTTTGCCACTCTTAGCTTTTAACAATACATCACAAATGCCATTCCATGGCAAAAATGATAATTTTTATTTCACTTTTGCCACTCTTAGCTTTTGACATGTATCACAATTGCCACTCTAAAATTATCGTTTTTGCCACAGAATGGCAAAAGTGATATATTGTCAAAAGCTAAGAGTGGCAAAAGTGAAATGTCAAATTCTAGAGTGGCATAAGCAAAGTTGGCAAAAACTAGAGTGGCAAAAACAAAGTTTTCCCAAAACTGAAAGCATTAGGACGATTAAGACTCTTCTTATTACACCTCGAAGAACACGAGGCTAAGAGAAACAGAAACTACAACATATACACATCGAAGAACACGAGGCTAAATGAAAGTAATTGAAAGGGTGTTACTTACCAAAGCTCGTTTTACAGGTTCGGTGCGGCTCCTCTTTAACTTGCCACGCTCTTTGAAGATGTCCCCAATATCCCGTGTTTGATCTTCATTGCTCCTTTGCATGTTCGCACTCGTGGTTTTAAAATCTCAACATGGAAAGAAAAATATACTACTAGTAATACTCATGCATCTTGTGGGCAACATTAAAGCACGTGTTTTCCACGTTAGAGCATCTCCAACAGAAGCGCAACGCGCGGTGTTTTAAAAAAGCGTTTACAACGCTGGAATAGCCAGTTTATGTGGGCCCGGAGTGCTGATCGAGAAGTAGAGATAGAGACTAGAGACTAGAGAGTAGAGACATAGATAGTTCTCGGCATAGATATATCATAGAAAGATAAAAAAAATAGATAGTTCAACTACTCCTCGTCGACCGACTCCTCCTCGGTGATGTCCTCCTCCGATGTCTAAATGTAGGCGTGAAGATACCGATCGTCGTCGGATTTCGAGGGCGACGCTGCTCCTAGCCTCATGTTGAATTGAGTGTCCGCTTTTCGCGTACGCTTGTCCTCATGATAGGCGGCTCGCCCCACCCTCCTCTTCTCCCTCTCCACCCTCCTTTGCGCCTAGAACTCGCGCTCGTTGATGATGTCCTGCGGGAAGCATTGGCACCACAGCGCCATGGCTTCCTCGTCCATCTTGGCGATACCAAGACGGTGCTCCCGCCTCTGGTTGTCGCGATGATCCTCGTCGGTGATAAGCCACGGCAGAGACGCGAGCTCCTGCGCCCACTCCCACGTCGGCACATTGGGGAAGTTCAATGTTCTATGAGGCCACGGGAGGTGCCACGCCGCCGCATCATATGCGCGGGCAGACTCGTTGGCGGTGTTGAAATTGCCGAGGCCGAGGCGCATCCCGCAGAACCGGATCTCGGTGGAGAAGCCGCCGGAGGGGCGCGCATGGACGCCACGGTGTCCCCAAGTTTCCCAGCGACGCGACGGCATGGTGGCGCGGCGGCGGCGAGGCGAGGAAGAGCGGTGGCGAGACGCAGAGAGGGGAGAGAGCGGTGGAAAGGCACAGAGCGGTGGGAGGGTTTTGGATTTTATAAAGCGTGTCGGACGCCGCGCTCCAAAACTAGCGCGCGCCGGCCGCTTTTTCCCGCGCGCGCGATCCTTTCCCGACGTCCCTGCTATCTCTACTCTCTTCTCTACTATTATATTTATTTAATATTTAATATTTATCTCTACTTTTCTACTCTTTTAAAAAACAGAGTTGGTGATGATGGTGTGCCTGCCATCCTGCAATATAGGCCGTCCGATTATATCCGACGGATAGGAAGGAAACTATGGCAATTTTGCAGGAAGATACCCACACCCCTCTCTAGATTTGCAAATAAGGCCTTCCCTTCGTTCATCCTTTTCTCCCACAAGATAAACTACTCATACAAATGCATCTTGATGTTCCGTGCAACGCATGGGCATCTTGCTACTTCTAAAAAAACTTTCTGTCATTTGCCACACTACTGGTTGCAGATGAAGAACCTACCCAAGCACAGCGCAATACAGGAGCGACGCACAATTATAAGCTGATATTCTGTTGGACAATGGAGGCTATAACCAATTACTTTTACAGGAACAATAGCAACCAGGAAATTTGAAGGGTAGGTATGAACAAAATTGGAACTGCACATGTACGTCTAAGTGATTCAATACACACATTACCAATCGAGGATGAGAACGATGGTTGCGGCGGCCTCTGTGCATCATGGAGGCAATAGGAGTCAGTTCATTGTCCATGATGGTGGTGCTTCTGCGCTTGGCGTCGGCTTCCGGGAAGCAGATCCGAGACTGTGGAAGATGGTGCCGGGGAAGAGGCTCCGTGTACGATGATGACGGTGGACCGGCTCCAGTGCGGCGTACGAGGTCATCGATGAGGCAGATGCGCTGCAGTGGATGATTGCGCCGATGTAGAAGGGGAGGAGCACGAAGGCTGCGGTGCCGTGGAGAAGTCTATTTTGCTGCGGGGATAGAAAATGGGGAGTATTCAGGTGTACTACTCTAGGTGCTGGGGTGGGGTTGGCCGGGTAGGGTGAACCTGAAGTTACGAAAACAGCCCCCTACGAAGCGTCATCCATAGGCCTGTTTCGAAGGCTATGATGGTAACTTCGCACTGCTCGAATGAGGGTCGCGGGAGATTTTCCCGCCGACCTCAAAATTTTGTGACACTGAACTCCCCGTGTGGCGTGTTGGGTGATAGGGCTAAGCAACTAGCGAGTGGTACTAGTTGTTAGTAGTACTAGTAACTACTAGTACTCCCTCAGTTTTTTATTAACTCTGGATATTAGGTTTGAGCGAAGTCAAACTTCCTAAAGTTTGACCAAGTTTATAGAAAAATATAAACATTTACCATAACAAATATGTATGATGTGAAAGTACATTCAATAATGAATCTAATGGTATTTATTTGTTATTGTATATGTTAATATTTTTTGTTATAAACTTTCTAAGATTTGACAAAACTTGACTTTGACCAATGCTAATACGCGGACTTCAATAAAAACGGAGGGATTACACATTTTTTTTCTTAGTTTGTAGTGAATTAATCATTTGTAGTAATTGTGAAATAAATATATTAGGCTACTGACTTCGAATGTAATGGTCTATACAATTCAATAGTTACAATCATTGTTGAATTCCAAGATACATACGAGGTCTATAGTACTTCACAATATGCTCAAACTCACATAATCCCAGTCAAATGAGAATCTAAATGCATTTCATAGTTATTACTTTGTAGGATGCAACAAAACCAACCATAACTCTACATCATCCATTATAAAAGCAACATTTCGAACACATCCCAATGTGTGAATGAAACGTGTAGAGAGAGCTTGCAAAGATGGAGCAGATGGGCCGGGAAAGATTGTATGTATGTGGACGAGAGAGTAGGAGACAAACCTAACGAGAGAGAGAGAGAGAAAGAGAGAGAAATAAGTTAGGTCTATGAGAAAGATGGAGACATGTAATATACTGAGATGCGTGTGCATCCGGATTCTGTACATGTGGAAGGAGAAGAGACACTAGGTTTGATGATAGAGTTGGTAAACATGGACGAGAGGGGAAGGATCTCGTGGGTTGAGGGATTGATAGTTTTCTGCGGGAGAGAGAGGGATTGATAATTTTATGCAGGAGAGAGGGGGGAGGAGTCAGTCAGCCGTCGTCACATCATCCTGCTTCCAAATGGCCCCGCATTCTCTAGTGCAGTGTGGTCGCCGTCTTCGATCTCCTCGATGCCCTCTTTGAAGATTGAGGTGTTGTGCATGCTGGGGTGCAGAGAAGCACAAACGAGAGTGGTCGCCATATAACCTTGGATGGGAATGAATTGTGTGCTCGGGGGAGGGGGGTGTGTGTGCGGTGTGTGTGTGTGTGTGGGTGTGTGGGTGTGTGGGTGTGTGTCAGATATTGAGAGAAATCAAAACTATGGAGAGAAATGTGTGTGTATGTGATGGAAAGCTACATGCTAAATAGGGTTTTCACGAAGAGATTGTGCGTGCGAGATAGAGAGCGATGTGCGGGCCTTGAGGTGGGCAGGGGTCGGGTGAGGGTGTCAAAATGTGTGCGTTGATGCATGTGTTACATGCGATCGTGCGAGGGGCGGACGAATCGAGAGAGATGGTTCTTGTGTTACGGATGCTCCTCTCTCTCTCTCTAACACACACACACAAGTACAAATAGAAGACCGTTCCCTCATGTATACACAACATATCGGCATCTGTCTATGTCTCACTCATGCATGATCATTTGCACATTCACACCTCTATATGTCTCTATCACACGCACACCGTCTCCACATTGCCCTTCCTCCGCGACACACATTTGGACACATACACACGTTCTCTCTCAGTCACACACACAAAATCATTATTAAAAAAACTAGGGCGCACCTAAAACGTCCAAATCCAAATAAACACGAACTGGAGCTAAATTCAAATATATGGAAATATTGTAGCGTCAAGAACTTTTCCAGGAAAAAAAATGTTGACTAATATTCAGGGATTGTTTTCACACACACAAAAAGGTTCGGTGGATGTCCTTCGAGCGCGACACGGTGACGCATCGTTCGATCAATCGCGTGGTCGCGGTTCACGCGCTTGCACAGGATTCCGTATCATGGTTGTGGTAACTAATATAAGCGTTGCCTCAGTCTAATGTTTACGTGTACTAGTACGGTTTTCTTTTAAGTTTGACC